>NW_025193738.1:1753-3998 GCF_004010195.1 Chiloscyllium plagiosum | reverse complement strand
AATATATCGACCAGGGCCCCAAAAGTCTCTTCCCTTACCTTAGCATCCTGGGATACATTTCATTGGTTCCTGGGGATTTCTCCACCTTTATGCCTGTGAAACCATTTAATACCTCCTCGTTATTGATCTTAACATATTCTCGAACCTCACAATCCCAACTGAAATCCCTATCTACAATGTCTTTTTCCTGTGTGAATTCAGATGGGAAGTATTCATTGAAGACATCACCTACTTGTTCTGGCTCCATGTACAGATTGTCCCTTTGGTTTCTCACAGGCCTCCCTCTTTCACTGGGAATCCTCTTACTCTCACGATGCTGATAAAGTAGTGGCTTTTCCACAATCATATCTGCCAAATATATTTCATGACTATTGTTTGTCCCTCATGTTGCACAATCCCCTTGCACTCTCTATACTTGTGAAGGTCTTCACCTGATTTTATTGCATTGTACTTTCTTTATCGAACTCACGATGTCACTTGATTAGTATTCCCTGGACTTGCTGCCTTTACTGTTCACTCTTCAAGGAACACACCGGCCCTGCGTTCTCACTGCATCACTTTAAAATACTCCACTTTCCTAATATGCACCCTATTGCAGGGAGTTCCTCTTTGTCTCTGTTTGCCAGATCCTCTCTAATGATCGCAATACTGATGGGAGACTCAGTTGTGAGGGGGACAGACAGGAGACTGTGTGGCTGCAGAAGTGACCCCAGGATGGTGTGCTGCCTCCCGGGTACCAGGGTCAATGATGTCTCTGAGTGGTTACTGAATATTCTGAAGGGGAGGGTGAATAGCCAGAGGTATTTGTGCACATAGGTCCACATGACAGAGGTAGACAAAGGGATAGGCCCCTGTTAAATGAGTACAGGGAGTTAGGTAAGAAGTTTTAAAAAAGGATATTGACGTTAATGATCTCCAGAGGGAAAAGACTTTTGGTTTAAAGGTCATTAATTTCAATGCAGGAGGCCTGACTGGTAAGGCACACAAGTTCAGACCATGGATTAGCTCTGGGGACTGGGATATTATAGCCATAACAGAAACATGGCTGAGAAAAGGGCAGGACTGGCAGCGCAGTGTTCCAGGATACAGAAGCTACAGGCGTGACAGAAGGACAAGTAAGTGAGAAGGTGGTGGGGGGGGGGGGGGGGTTGTCCTTTTGATTAGGGAGAATGTAAAAACAGTGCCGAGAGACAATATTGTAAAGCGGTCCTCAAATGAGGCCATATTTTTATAAGTTAGAAACAAAAAGGGAATTGTCAGTCTGCTGGGATGGTGTTCTAGACCCCCAAATAGCTAGCGGGTACGAGAGGAGAAAATGTGCAGTGAGATTGCAGGTTCCTATAAAATAATAGAGAAGTATTGGATGGAGATTTTAACTTCCCATGGATTTACTGGGTCACCCAGAGTGTAAAAGGATCATACGTGGTGGAATTTGTCAAATATGTCTAAGAAAGTTTCCTAAATCAAGATGTAGTGGGCTCTGTGCGAGTCAGACGGATGCAACACGAGACATCCCCTCAGAAAAAGAGGTCGGCCAAGTGACTGAAGTGTCAGTCGGAGAGCATTTTGGATCCAGTGACCACAACTGTCTTTGTTTTAAGATAGTTATGGAAATGAGTATACATTAGATTGTAAAGGGGGGGAATTGTGTTCCTTAATTGAGTGCAAGACAAACGATTCACAAACAAGGCAAGTTCATTGGGAGACCAAGAGAGGGAATGTATGAAGATTTGAGAACAGCCATAAAGGCGTCATGCTGTGAAGTTATGGAATTGAATCGTTTCTCCTACAGGCTGTAACGAACCAAAGTGAAATGTGAGGTGTCACTCGACCCTGGGTTATGCTTCATTGGAACATTGCAGTAGCCCAGGACTGAAATGTTAGCATGAGAGCAAGGTAGGTTATTGAAATGGGAAACAATGAGACAGTCAGGGCTCTTCCTACAGACAGAGTGGGAGTGTTCCTCAATGCAGTCTCTGTTTGGTCTCCCCAATTTAAAGGAGACTGAATTGTGAGCAGCAATGACAGGAGACTGGATTGAAAGATTACAAGTGAAATGCTGCTTCTCCTGGAAGGTGTGTGTTGGGTTGTTAAGAAATAAGGAAAGAGTAAGCGATCATTTCAAGTGTCCAAATGCATTTCTTCTTACATGTAGACTACACAGTTCCACAACGTGGAGAGAGTAAGTACTACAGGTGCGAGAGACCAGAGTTAATAAACTTGGAGCTGGATAAACACAGCAGAC
>NW_025193738.1:0-1041 GCF_004010195.1 Chiloscyllium plagiosum | reverse complement strand
CCAATCCTAATGAAGTATTTCAGCCTGAAACGTTGACTTTCCTGTTCCAAAGATGCTGTCTGACCTGCTGTGCTTTTTCAGCTTCATATGTATTGCTATATCCGCAGCAACAGATTTTATGATGCATTTTATACATTTTATTTTAGTCTGTTTACTGACAAGCTTATCTCAACATTCTCACTACAGGGTCAAGGAAACAGCCTCTTTGTCACGAATGCTCCTGTCCGCTTCGAAATGATTTCCTTTGTTTTAACCGTACTTTAAAGTCTGCTGTTCGCAATAGCATTGTAAATTTAACTCTTGTTATGCTGTAGCTTAATCACACCACGCCCAATATACTTCACAACTTCCTTGTTCATATACTCCACACATCTATTCATAAACGTAAGGATCCATTATGTCCTTCTTCGTTTCAACTTGCATGGCCATTTATAATTTCCAGTCTTCTGTGTCCCTCTCTCCTTACGTTTACCAGTCCTCCCTCACTCCAGAATTTCCTGAAAGATCACCAGCAATGCCTCCACAATCACCTTCGGCATCTCCTTAGAACTACAGTGTGTTCTCCAACTGGTCTCGCTGATTGATCCAACTTCATCTTCCCCAGCTCCTTCTCCTTACGGGTGGTCACTATACTCACTTCTACTCTCTGACTGTCTTGAAGTTCTGACATTTTGCTGGTGTCTTTCACCGTTAAAATTGTTGTAATGTATTCAATTCCTCTGCCATTCCATTGCTTCCCATAACTATTCAAGCTTTATTTTCCAACATTCCTTTGTTTGCTCTTTACTCCCTGTCTTCCTTGGTATATGTCTAAAAATCTCTTTCAATGTTTTATTACATGATTAACAAGCGTAATATCAGATTTCACCCTGTCCTCCCATTTGCTGTTCTTAGTTATCCGTGCTGGAAGTTATAGGCTTCGTAATCATCTAGATTCCCAATAATCTTCACCACATTGTGCGCATTTTCTTTTACTTTTATGCTGTCCCTGAGTTCGTTATCACGCATGGCTGCTTTGTCTTTCGCTGAATATCTATCTTC
>NW_025193737.1:0-3998 GCF_004010195.1 Chiloscyllium plagiosum | reverse complement strand
TAAAATCCCGGAACTGTGCGGACAAAAAAAAAATCAGATTGTGTGAGAATAGCTGTCGCTCTGTTCCTGGGTCGTGGGAGAACAGCAACCTGTCAGTGAAGAGCCGAACGCACTGACTAACATCGCCACAGAGACTGTTGAGCCAATGGCTTCAATGATCCCCGAATGAAGCTGCAGCCTGCTCCTCCCATATTGACAAACATCTTTAATTAGTATGTCGTTTCCGAAATAAATCCTGGGGAATTCACGGTGAAGACATGGGAATAGGCTGATCCCACCCTTTACAGTCACATGCATGACACCGGAAATCAGTTATCCTCCTACAGAGATCGCCTCATTTCCAGACTTTCAGTGTCCTATCTGTTCCCGCATTTTCTAATTGCCCCGGAGCTGAGATGAGATTTGACTTACTGACGTGCAGGAACAGAATCCTTCAATGTCACAGATCAATTCAAGTCCGGAGTACATCAGAGTCAAAATAACAGCCTCCGAAAGAACAGAAAGATATCTAAACTGTCTCTGCCCAGCCGGCCAGTTCACCCTACATTTTCCACTGAATCCGCGCCCCAAGGAATATCTAAAGATTCACAAAGCTCGACGCTGGGATTTCTGTTTTGCTTGCTGAAAGGTTTCCCACTTGACAATTGGCAACATTTTCCCAGAATCTTTTCACAATCCTCTGTTTTGCACCATGTAGAGAGATAAATAAAACTCCTTTTGTGGAGAGATTCACGACGCTGGAAATGTTTTTTTTTGGAGCAAGTTTCCTGTATGTCAAGAAATGAGCAGACCTGAGAACATATCGAGTTGTTGAGACGGTTTTTCTGGAGTTGCAGAGATAACTCATCCAACAAGAAATCATTTAAAATCACCGTGAGTGAAACATGCTCGGTATTGATGAGAGATTGAATGCATATAAAGGATCCGTTTTCATGAGCAGAGAGATTAATAATACAGCAATGGTCGAGTGAAAAAAGATGCACTTTTATCGCGCCTTTCAGCTCCACTCCAATCACAGGCACTGAAGCACCTGTGAAGCAGATGTATCATTGTCAGTAATAATGTGCTCATCAGGGCAGTTTGTTCAAACAGAGATTAAAAAAGAAAACTCAGAACTGGCACTGGAGACAGCAGTGAGATTGTGTTTTACTTTAAAAGTTTGTTCTGTTCTACTTTATATCCAGAATAGTGAAGGACCGGAGATCCCAATCTCAGGGGAAGGGGTTACCCACATAAGAAATAAATGAGGAGGATGTTCTCACATTCAGAGGGTAGCAAGTATGTAGAAACATTTACAGCCTTTCAAGACTGGGTATATTCAAGGCTTCAATTATCTCTCTGTTCATAGCATGGAGAAAGAGGCAGTGTGAAATGTGTCCAAATTTGCTGACAATACACACGCGTGGGAGAGCATGCTATGATGAGATCGTGGCAATATGAATAGGCATATAGATAGATTGGGTGAGTGGGCAAAAACTTGTCAGATGCAGTTACATGTCCGGATTATGAGGTCATACACGTTGGTCGGAAGATTCAAAAGACAGAGTACCATTAAAATCGAGAGAAAGTAGAAGAAACGTGTGACACATTGGAGTCTTATACACGCCACAAACAAAGTTTAGTATCATATTATTTCCATGACAAAAAGGATGGCTCCCTTTACGATTGCTAACAATGAAAGAGATGATTTCCCAGGAAAGAAAAAAAGTAACAGAAACTAATAGCCGAATCGAAAATTTAGAAAAGACTTGGATCGTTCCAATGGACGACGTTAATGTTTATGGTTCCCTAACATTTGTTTACAATGGGGCTGGGTGTGGGAATTAGGGGAGCTGCGGAGTCGTTCCAATGGACGACGTTAATGTTTATGGTTCTCTAACATTTGTTTACAATGGGGCTGGGTGTGTGAATTAGGGGAGCTGCGGAGTGGAAGTCTGATTACCCATGATTATTCTCATCCTTCATCTGTCCTCGTCATTTTGTACGTTTTATTTCGCATTTTGCTTCCTCTGAGTGCCCTTGTAAACTGTACCCGCTGGTGACTTATTTGCCTGGTTGTTCTTCATCACGACCCGAAAAAAATCAACATTCGTTTCTCCTGAATCTCGGTAATCTCTGATCAAATGTCACCAGCACCTCGACATTTTCCACGTCGGTGTACCTTCTTGAAATATTAATTGATTTGTCACTGTGTTACTGTTGCACAAATCAATAACAAATCAAACAGCACCAATAGCATCTAGGATGTAAACACAGATAACTGCAGCCGCTCCCCAGAGCACTGCAAACTGTGCGATCACAGAAGCATACATTGTACAGCCAGGAAACTCAAAACAACAGAAACACTCTTTTAGGCTGCGGACCTGGTTGTGTTTTTCAATGAGCAATCGAATTTTACATTGGTAATATCAACAGTTCCCTCACACAAGGAACTAACTAATGCTGCAGACGGAGGATAAAGTGTGGACTGTAGATACTGGAGATCAGAGTCAAGAGTGCGGTGCTGGAAAACACAGCAGATCAGGCAGCATCTGAGGAGTAGCAGAATCGACGTTTTGGCAAAATATCTGATGAAGTATTCATGTCAGAAACATCCATTCTCCTGCTTCTTGGATGCTGCCTAACCTGCTGTACTTTTCCAGCAACACATTCTCCATTGCTGCAGACTGTCACACATTGCGAGATTCCAGCCACGGAATCAGCGACACACAGTGTCATGAGTCAACCTACTGCGGACACCTGGCAGTGGTGTTTCATGTCAAGTTGATCTTCAAGAATGCGTATCGTGAGTTGTCTGTCCTGTACAATGTTTCCTGCAGTCACGACATGCAATAGTTTTTTTTTTCCAAATTTGTCTTGCCTATGATATGTATTTGGTCCATTTTTTGGTGAGTTGTTGTCAAATATGTCTTTCGGTTTATGCTGTCTCATAACTCCAAGTGGTCAGAGGAGTCTGGCTGTACGTGCCGAGACATACTTTTACCTATAATGTCGAGAGCTTGGTTTGTTGGGTAATGGCATGTCCTCCTGGCGTTGGTTTTGACAATGAATCTGCGGGAATATCTATTGTTGCAAAATATTTCTGGAAGATTCACTAAACAACACAACCAGCTGTTCTGAGTAGCAATGCACAGCGATGACGAGGACAACAAATTCGACTGTGACAACCCAAATACATTGGGGCCAGCTAAACAGAGTGAAGCCAGAGAATGTGGGCGGCACGGTGGCGCGGTGGTTAGCACTGCTGCCTCACAGCGCCTGAGACCCGGGTTCAGTTCCCGCCTCAGGCGACTGACTGTGTGGAGTTTGCACGTTCTCCCAGTGTCTGCGTGGGTTTCGTCCGAGTGCTCCGGTTTCCTCCCACAGTCACAAAGATGTGCAGGTCAGGTGAATTGGCCATGCTAAATTGCCCGTAGTGTTAGGTAAGGAGTAAATGTAGGAGCATGGGTGGGTTGCGCCTCGGCGGGTCAGTGTGGACTTGTTGGGCCGAAGGGCCTGTTTCCACACTATAATGTAATCAAATTTCTAGAATGACGAGACTCATCCAATGACTCCATCAAAAAACAAGTTGATATGGACTCAACATACTGGGACATGCAAAGTAACGACAAGAAACAGCAGCTGAAAGCAGTGGGAAGTAAATCAAATCAATTCGAAACGCTGCAGGGCAGCAGAGCTTCACATGAGTTTCATCTGCCTTGAAGATATCACCGAGAAAGTGGAGGAAACGGCCGCAAACCAACTTCCCAAAACCACCGAATTTCCCCACACCATCTGCATCCTTCACCTGAAGAACAGATCTTTACACAAACCTTGAAACCCTGAAACAGTCAGAGCCGCCCCAGCGGGAAAATGAACACTGGCATAACTGAGATTACCAAACGCCACACGGTGGATGTCGGAGCTAACTGAAGCTGCAAGCTACTTGTGCATGCTCTTGTCAATAACACCTGCTTGATTATCCTCATCATTTAACGTTGTATGCCTTAAGCATTACA
>NW_025193736.1:0-3998 GCF_004010195.1 Chiloscyllium plagiosum | reverse complement strand
CGGGTAATGTTACAGAGATAGGAAAGCACGGCCAGCGATGTTTCAGAGAGTGGAAAACAAGTCTGGAGATGTTACAGAGATAGGAAAGCAAGACTGGAGATGATACAGAAAGAGGAAAGCAAGGCTGGAGATGTTACAGAGAGAGGAAAGCAAGTCCGGCGATGTTACAGAGACAGTAACGCAAGTCTGGAGATATTACAGAGAGGGGAAAGCAAATCTGGAGATGTTACAGAGATCGGAAAGCAAGCCTGTAGATGTTACAGAGATAGGAAAGCAACGCTGGAGATGTCACAGAGAGGAAAGCAAATCCGAAGATGCTACAGAGATAGGAAAGCACGGTTGGAGTCGTTACAGGGATAGGAACGTAAGGCTGGAGACGTTACAGGGAGAGGAAAGCAAACCTGAAGATGATACAGTGACAGGAAAGCAAGTCTGGAGATGTTACAGAGACAGGAAAGCAAATCTGGAGATGTTACGGAGATAGGAAAACAAGGCTGAAGATGTTACAGAGAGTGTAAAGCAAGGTTGGAGACGTAACAAACAGAGGAAAACAAGTCTGAAGATGTTACAGAAATAGGAAAGCAAGGTTAGAGATGTCACAGAGAGAAGAAAGCAAGACCGAAGATGCTACCAAGATAGGGAAGCCAGGTTGGAGAAGTTACAGGGATGGGAACGAAAGGCTAGAGACGTTGCAGGGAAAGGAAAGAAAGCCTGGAGACGTTACAGTGATAGGAAACCAAGGCTGGAGATGTTACCGAGATAGCAAATCAAGGCTGGATATGTTACAGAGATTGGACCGTAAGGCCGAGATGTTACAGATAGAGGAAAGCAACGCTGGAGATGTTACAGAGATAGGAAAGCAAGGCTCTAGATTTTACAGAGGTGGGAAAGCAAGGCTGGAGATGTTACAGAGAGAGGAAAGCAAGGCCGACGATCCCACAGAGATAAGAAAACACGTTTGGTGTTGTTACAGGGATAGGAACGTAAGGCTGGAGACGCCACGGGGAGCGGAAAGCAAGCCTGAAGACGCTACAGTGACTGGAAAGCAAGGCTGGAGATGTTACAGAGATAGGAAAGCAAGGCTGCTAATGATACAGAGATACGAACGCAAGTCTGGAGATGTTGCGGAGACAGGAAAGCAAGTCTGGAGATGTTACAGAGATAGGAATGCAAGGCGAGAGATGTTACAGAGGTAGGAAAGGTTGCAGAGATCGGAAATCAAGGCTCGAGATGTTAAAGATATAGGAATGCAAGGCTGGAGATGTTACAGAAATAGGAAAGCATGGTTGGAGATGGCACACAGAGAGGAAAGCAAGGCCGAAGATGCTACTGATATAGGAATGCAAGGTTGGAGAAGTTACAGAGATAGGAAGGAAAGGCTGGAGACGTTGCAGGGAGAGGAAAGCAAGCCTTAAGACGTTACAGTGATAGAAAATCAAGGCTGGAGATGTTACCGAGATAGCAAAGCAAGGCTGGAGATGTTACAGCGATTGGAACGGAAGGCTGGAGATGTTACTGAGATAGGAAAGCACGGCTGGTAAAGTTACAGAGATAAGAAAACAAGTCCGGAGGTGTTACAGAGATAGAATGCAAGGCTTGAGACATTACAGAGACAGGAAAGCAAGGCTGGAGATGTTACAGAGTTAGGAAAGCAAGGCTGGTAATGTTTCAGAGATACGAAATCAAGTCTGGAGATGCTACAGAGATATTAATGCAAGGCTGGAGATGTTACAGCGAATGGGAAGCAAGTCTGGAGATGTTACAGAGAGGGGAAAGCAAGGCAGGAGATGTCACAGAAAGCGGAAAGCAAGGCCGAGGATGCTACAGAGATAGGAAAGCAATGTTGGAGATGTTACAGGCATAGGAACGTAAGGCTGGAGACGTTACAGAGATAGGAAAGCAAGGCTCTAGATTTCACAGCGATAGGAAAGCAAAGCTGGAGATGTTACAGAGATAGGAAAGCAAGTCAGGAGATGTTAACGAGATCGGAAATCAAGTCGGGAGAGGTCACAGAGATAGGTAAACATGTCTGGATATGGTACAGAGACAGGAAAGCAAGGCATTTGATGTTACGGAAATAGGAAAGCAAGGCTTCAGATGGTACAGAGATAGGAGAACAGGTCTGGCGGTGTTAAAGAGATAGGAAAACAAGACTGGAGATGTTACAGGGAAAGAAAATCAAGTCTTCAGATGTTACGGAGATAGGAAAGCAAGGCTGAAGATGTTACAGAGATAGGAAAACATGTCTGGAGATGTTATAGAGATAGGAAAGAAAGGCTGGAGATCTTACAGATATAGGAAAGCAAGGCTGAAGATGTTGCGGAGAGAGAGGAAAGCAAGTCTAGAGATGTTACAGAGATAGGAAATTCACCCGGGAAATGTTACAGTGATTGGAAAGCAAGACTGGAGATGTTACAGAGAGTGCAAAACACGGCTGGAGATATAACGGATTTACGAATGCAAGGCTGAATATGTTACGACGAGTTGAAAGCAAGGCTGGTAATGCTACAGAGATAGGAAAGCTAGGTTGGAGATGTTACAGAGATTGTAAAGCAAGGCTGGAGATGTTTCAGAGATAGGAAAGCAAGGCTGGAGATGTTACCGAGATAGGAAAGTACGGTTGGAGTTGTTACAGGGATAGGAACATAAGGCTGGAGACGCTACAGGGAGAGGAAAGCAAGCCTGGATACGTTCCAGTGACAGGAAAGCAAGGCTGGGGATGTTACAGAGATAGGAAAGCTAGGCTGGAGATGTTACAGAGATTGGAAAGGTTGCAGAGTTCGGAAAACAAGGCTAGAGATGTTAAAGATATAGGAATGCAAGGTTGGAGTTGTAACAGAGATAGGAAATCAAGGCTGGAGATGTTATGCAGAAAGAGGAATGCAAGGCTGGAGTTATGACAGAGAGGGGAAAGCAATGTGGGTAATGTTACAGAGATAAGAAAGCACGGCCGGCGATGTTTCAGACAGTGGAAAACAAGTCTGGAGATGTGACAGAGATAGGAAAGCAAGACTGGAGATGTTACAGATAGAGGAAAGCAAGGCTGGAGATGTTACAGAGATTGGAACGCAAGGTTGGTAATGTTACAGAGATAATAAATCAAGTCTGGAGATGCTACAGAGATAGAATTCAAGGCTGGAGATATTACAGAGACAGGATAACAAGGCTGGAGATGTTACAGAGTTAGGAAAGCAAGGCTGGTAATGTTTCAGGGATACGAAATCAAGTCTGGAGATGCTACAGAGATAGGAATGCAAGTCTGTAGATGTTACAGAGAGGGGAAAACAAGGCTGGCGATGTCACAGAAAGCGTAAAGCAAGGCCGAGGATGCTACAGAGATAGGAAAGCAACGTTGGAGATGTTACAGGGATAGGAACGTAAGGCTGGAGACGTTACAGAGATAGGAAAGCAAGGCTCTAGATTTCACAGCGATAGGAAAGCAAAGCTGGAGATGTTACAGAGATAGGAAAGCAAGGCTGGAGATGTTCCAGAGACAGGAAGGCAACGCTGCAGATGTAACAGAGATGGGAAAGCAAGTCTGGAGCTGTTAACGCGATCGGAAATCAAGTCGGGAGAGGTCACAGAGATAGGTAAACATGTCTGGATATGGTACAGAGACAGGAAAGCAAGGCTTTTGATGTTACGGAAATAGGAAAGCAAGGGTTCAGATGTTACAGAGATAGGAAAACAGGTCTGGCGGTGTTAAAGAGATAGGAAATCAAGTCTGGAGATGTTACAGGGAAAGAAAATCATGTCTGGAGACGTTAGGGAGATAGGAAGGCACGGCTGAACATGTTACAGAGATAGGAAAACATGTCTGGAGATGATACAGAGATAGGAAAGAAAGGCTGGAGATCTTCCAGAGATAGGAAAGCAAGTCTAGAGATGTTACAGAGATAGGAAATCAAGCCTGGAGTTGTTACAGAGATAGGAAAGCAAGCCGGGAAATGTTACAGTGATTGGAAAGCAAGACTCGAGATGTTACAGAGAGTGCTAAA
>NW_025193735.1:0-3997 GCF_004010195.1 Chiloscyllium plagiosum | reverse complement strand
ATAGACTGGAGAGTTGGGTGGAAACGTGGCAGATGGAGTTCAAACCAGACAAACTTGAGGTGATGTTTTTCGGTAATTCTAATTCTAGAGACAAATACACAATAAATGAAAGAACCCTGGGAAAAGTTGATGAGCAGAGAGATCTGGGAATGCAGGTCCCTTGTACCCTGAAGGTTGTGGCACAGGTGGATAGTGTGGTCAAGAACGCATATGGTATGCTTGCCTTCATCGGACTGGGTATTGAGTATAAGAGCTGGCAGGTCATGTTAAATTGTACAAGACATTGGTATGTCTGCATTTATAATACTGTGTACAGTTCTGATTGCCACATTACCAAAATGATGTGGACACTTTGGAGAGGGTACAGAGAAGGTTTACGAGGATGTTGCCCGGTATGGAAGGTGCTAGCTATGAAGAGAGGTTGAGTAGGTTAGGTTTGTTTTCATGAGTAAAAAGGACATTGAGGGGGGATTTCATTGAGATTTACCAAATCATGGAGTGTATGGACAGGATAGATAGAGATAAGCATTTCCCAAGGTGAAGGATTCAATAACGATAGGTCACATGTTCAAAGTGAGAGGTGAGATTCATATGTCAAGTTCTTTGCACAGATGATGAAGGGATCTGGAACGCGTTGCCAGCAGTGGAGGTAGAGGCAGCCACGGTATATTCATTTAAGATCCTTCTGGACAGATGTATGAGTACATGGGGAGCAGAGGGTAACAGATGCTTCGGAATTTGGCGACAGGTTTAGACACTAGTTTTGGATCCGCTCAGGCGGGGAGGGCCATAGGGCCTATTTCTGGGCTGTACATTTTCTTTGTTCTTTGTCCTTGTCCCATCACAATACAACGCTTTGGATATTTTTCTAAATTAAACTCCATTTGCTACAGTTCAGTACACTTATTCAGTAGACGAAGGTCTCGCTTCTTGTCAGGTATGGCACAGTGGTTAGCACTGCTGCCTCATAGTATCAGGGACACGTGTTCAATTCCCATCTCTGGCGACTGTCTTTGTGGAGTTTGAAAATCCTCCCGTGTCTGCGTGGGTTTACTCCAGGTGCTGCGTTTTCCTCCCACAATTCAAAAGATGGGCAGGGTAGGTGAATTGGTCATGCTAAATTACCCATAGTGGTAGGTACATGAGTTAGGGGTAAATCTCGGGCAATGGGTCTGGGTGGGTTTCTCTATGGAGGTCGGTGTGAACTTGTTCGGCTAAAGGTCCTGTTTCCATACTGTAAGAAATCTAATCTAATCTAAACCTTCTTCGCTGGCCACTCTTGCACCAATTTAGGCGTCATAAGTAAATATGATTATCATAATTCCTCAATTCTCACCAGATCATTTACATAAATGACGAATAACTTGACGACCGAGCAAAAATTCCTATGGTACACCAAGTGTCACATGCCTCCAGTCTGAAAACCGACACTCTTCGTCCACCCTCTGTTTTCTCACATCTTTTAGAAATGAAAAAACACCAGGTTATAGTCCATCAGGTTAATGTGGAAGCAGTAGCTTTCAGAGTGCTGGTCCTTTTAGAACTACCTGATGAAGAAGCAGAGCTCCACGAGTTCATGATTCCAAATAAATCCCTTGGACTATTACTCAGTGTTTCTAGGTTTTAAATTTGTCCACCCTCGCCCAACAGCTGCTCATACACATTATTCTTGCATCAAACCAACTTTGTGTTCAATAGGCAAGCTGCCTCTTGATCCTGTGAGACTTAAGTTCTCTCAGCAGCCTATCAGGAAGCATCTGTCAAAGGGCTGGATAACGTCCATCTCGACAAAATCAACTTCACTGCCCTCGACTACATTTGTGATAACGCCTTCAAAAAAGAAACTCAATTAGGATGCTGTCTGGACGAAAGGTGCCGTATCAATTGAAGCTTTGGTCACTGCAGCAGAAGAAGAATGAAATTGCATTAGAAGGCGTGCAAAAGTGATTCACCAAAATGTTGTTTTGGCAGGAGCAGTTCAGTTGTGAAGAGAGTGGCTGGAAAAGCTCGGCTTGTTTAATTTTGAACGGTGACTGGGATATTTTGGATATGTGTGGCATGGCCAACGTGAACCAAAAACACTCGGTCCTCTTAGTAAACAAGCTAATAACAGGATAGCACGATTTCAAGATGAAAACCGAGAGTTTTAGAGGGACACCAGGAAATATTGTCTCACCTAGATGATTGTGGAGACATGCAACGCCTTTCCCAGAGAGTAGTTGAGGCGGAAAGCATCACAACCTTTAGAGGTAACTTGGACACGCTTTTTAAATGCCATAATATTCAAAACTACTGACTAAGTGATGGGAAGTGAGACTTGTGTAGCCTTCAGTGGAACTTTGAGGTTAAACTCGATGGATCGGATGGTCGTCTCTGTCTTATATGATTCCATATTTCCATGATTCTGAAGTAAGATTCTGAATTTTTTTTCAATGTATTTTGAGAAGAAAAAACCTCGTGGAAGTTCAAGGTGTTGCTGTGTCACCTTCGGGTTCTATATTGGCGTAGTCATTCACAGATAGAATTTCCCACACGAGTCATATAACTGAATTAACAATAAAAGCAGTGGAAAACTGTGCAATAAAATAGCTCTCAAGAAGCTGCACAACATGAGGCATTCAATAACTGAATACCCCTAGCATAATGAACGTAACCACGAAAAAGTATGTCAAAAGATATTTAGATCTTGATGGGACGAATAGTGTTTGAAAAATAATGTAGCGATTGTTGTTTACCGAGAAATTGCAATTTACATTTGATAACTGGTAGGTTGATATTCATCCGGTCTTTGGGATTTTCAATTGCGGATTTAAATCTCAATGGTGTCATATCATTAAAATAAATATGTTCTCAGAATCTGTTCACGTTATGGAGAAAAAAGCCAAATTGACGATGGATTCATAATTTCCCTTGGGGGATAAAACACAACTTAAATTAATGTCTCTGGAACAGCCTCTTCTGCAATTCCAAGCCAATTCTGCAATTCTGACAGATTGCAGGAACGGAGAGGTTGTTTGTCAAATAACAAAATGCATCTTCTTAGGGAAAGATTCGAAAAGGTTTATGAGACGGTCCTTGCAGTTATTGGTGCTCCTGGTAGGTGTTGTAACAACTGAACATGTATAAATATCCGCACTGATTCATAGTAATATTTTTTTTAAAAATTCCAGTTGGCAAGACAAATATCCTTGTCAAATCAATGTTCACACGTACTAAGTTTAAAGTGAATACTTTTTCAGTTTGAAGACTCCTCGCGTCCCGTGCAGTATTTTTTGTTTCTTCTATGTGGAATGGGTTTGTACTGTGGCCACATTGATGGAATCTGGCTGAGCACCGGTATTGTGTTGGTAGATCTGGCTTAGGCAGCTGGGTGCAAATGGGAGGCCACATACAACAAGGGCAAAGGTGAGTTCAGCAGGTCGTTATGGAGTGATAGGTCAGGGTCAGCACAGCCGGTTTTGACCATCTAATGTGTTTTCAATCAGTGGATGTGTGTGTGCATGATATTTATGACGCCAGGTCATTGAACAGGATTTAAATTATGATGTGTATTGTTTATTATTTGTTTGCCAAAGGACGTGTGAGTTCTGCCATTTGTCAAAATATGCCCAGTGCTGTGGCGCAAGTACTGAGATCTGGAGTGATATCGGAGCAGCTTTTCCACAGAGGATTCAGCAACTTTATCAAACAGGACGTTTCACATGTTGCCCTTTGTTATACTATCTTTTTGTGTTCCCCAAATGACAATGTGCTCTCGTGGTCTTTCGTTTGGCATTTTAATTTTGTTGCTGTGGTTCTGTTCGCCGAGCTGGAAGTTTTTGTTGCAAACGTTTCGGCCCCTGTCTAGGTGACATCCTCAGTGCTTGCGAGCCTCCTGTGAAGCGCTTCTGTGGTGTTTCCTCCGGCATTTATAGTGGCCTGTCCCTGCCGCTTCCGATTGTCAGTTTCAGCTGTGCGCTGTAGTGGCCGGTATATTGGGTCCAGGTCGATGTGTTTG
>NW_025193734.1:0-3997 GCF_004010195.1 Chiloscyllium plagiosum | reverse complement strand
TCTAATAGGTGCTCCAGTTCCCTCCCACAGCTCAGACTGTGTACATTATGTGGATTGGTCATGCTAAGTTGTCTGTCATATTCAGGGATTTCAAGGTTAGGTGCATTAGTCAGACGTAAATCTCAGGGAACGGGCCTGGCAAGGTTACTGTTTGGAAGATTGGTATGGACTTGTTGGGCCGAAGGGCTGTTTACACACTGCATGAATTCTTTAAAAATGAGAATGCTAATGATGACCGCATAGGTGTTTTTTTTAGCTCACACACATTGCTGTGATGAAGAATAATGAGGGAGAGAGACAGTGTGACAGGCCATTCCTTCTCAGGAAGATTACATTGTCTCCCTCTCTGAGTTGAATCACACAATAATGTCATCTTCTCCCAAACTGGATCATGTGACGTCTCCTTGTATAATGTCTCCATCACATTCCCTGTTCCATGTCGATGCATCATTGTTGCCATCTCGCACAGAGCCATACCCTCAGCAGAAAATGGTCTTGGTCAATTTGAAAATATGTTAATATGCCCCTGCGTCATTAAAAAATAAAATAGTTAATGTATTTAGAATACCTGTGTTTAAATGAATGCATTTTTAAAAGAAATACAGAAATTGCTGGTAAAGCTCGGCAGGCCTGTCAGTACCCAGATACCTTTTACATGCTGCAGTTGTACCAGCCTCCACCACTTCCTCTGACAGTTCACTCCATACGCACACCACCCTCTGCATGAAAAAAGTTCCTCTCAGACCTCTTCAAAACCTTTCCTCTCTCACTTTCATCCAATGCCCTCTAGTTTTGAAAGCCCCTAACCTGGGGGAAAACCCTAACCACTCATCCTACCCATGACCATTCTGATTTTAAAAACCTGTACTGCTGCAAGATGTGACTCAAATCAAGACGAATAGCTGTGTTTTCAGTCATTCCAGGCCGAAATTCTGAAATTCAATACTGCCACTTCTTTCTCCATCAGGTCACAATTCTACAACCAGTTTAATCAGTTTGTTCAGATGTATCATGAGACACTTCCGTGGGAATTTCACCTAGACCTTAGTGCCCAGAGGAAGGGATACTAGCATCACTGGGAAATACCCAGAAAGCTGTTACATTATTCTCCTGTGTGTTTGCTCATCAGCCTGTTATGACATGCCGGGACATACCTCTGCAACAGGCAGGACTTGAATCCAGTTCTACTAGTCCAGAGCTAGGAACACTACCACACAAGTTCAGGAATTTAAATGAAATCCAGAGTTCTGGTTCAGAGACAGGAACACGACCCACTATACTACCATACCCAGACTTGGGTCATATTTTAGTGCCAGCTTTCAGCTTAGTGTAGATTTATTATAATCAGGTTACCATTACTGAACTACACAAAACACTTTGTATTGTTAAACAAATGCACGATATTTGTCTCAACTGTAGGATATTGAGTGCACGTGCTATGCTATCGAAATTAACTATGAATGTCTTCAATCGCTATTACCTGCAATCTACAATATTAAGGAAAGAAATCCTGCAGTCACAGTCTGCCCAATGAAGGGTCTCGAATAGATTTTTATCACTGAACACCACAGACAACGGAAAAACATAATTTCTGGTCCCAAAACACCGATCACTATTATCCACGTCTAACGTGCGATTGCCCTCTTCCTAAAACAATGAAATGATACGAGGCCGCTGATTACTGTCCAGCCTCTCCTCCCCATTGACTGTGTCTGCAATCAGTCCCTCCTCCCCCAAACCACACAAGGCAACCCAAGCTCAGGGTCTTTGTGAAAGTCAAGGCCGGAGTTTGCAGGCATCCTGGAGACGGGGAGGATATTTTAAAGGGGGAGAGTAAGGAGGTGGTAATATCACACACTGGGCTGAGGGGTGACAGATGGAGTTCAGTTTGGATTATTGCGAGGTATTGGATTTGGTAAATCAAACAAGAGCAGGACCTATACAATTAAAAGCAGGGCCTTTTGCAGTGTTGGAGAACAGAGACCTAGGCTGTCAGGTATAATTCTTTAAATTTGCATCTCATATAGATAGTATGGTTAAGGAGGTGCTTAACACACTTGGCTTCATTGGTCAGACCTTTTACTATTGGAATTGGGCGTTATGTTGAGGTTGAAAAGGACATTGGTGAGACCTCTTCTGGAATACTGTGTCCAGTCTGATCATCCTGCCCGCTCATTCCATAGGCACACCACCCTCTGGGTGAAAAAGCTGCCCCTTAGGTCACTTTTAGGTGTTCCCCTCTCACCTTAAACCTGCACCGTCTAGTTTTGATCACCCCATCCATAGGAAATACCTTAAACATTCACTTTGGTATTGCCGACGTTGATATTATTAAGCTGGAGAGGATTGAGAAGGCATTAAACTGGATGTTGTTGGGAATGAAGGGAGTCAGTTCTAAGGAGAGGCTGGATAGACTGGGACTCTTTTCAATGGAGAGAATGAGATTAAGGGGCAACTTTATCGAGGTTGATAAAATAATGAGGGGTACAGGTAAGCTGAAGGGCTGATGTCTTTTCTCTACAATTGGGGATTCAAAACTGAGGGATATTTTAAGGTGTGAGGAAAAAGATTTACAGAAGTCATGAGAGGTAATTATTTTAGTCAGAATCTGGCTTATGTGTGGAATGAACTCCCAGAGCAAGTGGTGAAAGCAGGGACAGTTACAATGTTTGAAGGACATTTAGATCAGTACATGGATAAGACATCAGTTTGGATGGTGCTGTGAGTAGCTGCCCTCTCCCTCCCCTCTCTGAATAAATCTCTGTTGGTTTTCATCCTCTACCAATGCCGGTGCAGTGGCGTGTGGAGGCCAGCAGAGGGTGGCATTGCATTACTTTAAGCACCACAGTGACAGCCAGACGTGCCCCACACAGATACACACACGGGGATGGTCAGGACACGGCGGGAAGCTCATCTGGTAACTTAAACTAAACATAAAGAAATGCTCAATTTGCCTTGTAAAGTGTTAAAATATGAGTGACAGAGAACTCCCAAATTCCACTGTTGACATAATAACATCAATTTATTTTTTTAACTCTGAAAGTGAACATTTTACATCAAGCAAACTGAATTCTGAGACCCCCTTTCTCTTAACTGCTTATTACCCCACTCCAACTCTATAACGATATACTGTTTCAATAAGACACGGATTAAAATTGCAGTCATTTAATTTCAAAATCACACAGCAGCTGATGTTGGTGTGTCTTCTTGTGGCATTCGATCTCTCTGCGTCATCTTCTGTCTTTTTCCTGCGAATATGCTCCATATGAAAAGGTACCTTTGATAGAGAGTGTTTCCTAATCTCTTGGATCTGTGTTGATGGCATTTACTCTGTCTGCAATTTTCTAAATGCCTGTATTTTTAATATGCACAACATCGGATCATCTCATTGGTTCAATTTCTTAAAACCAATACATTCAAACTTGATTTGGGTTTCGTATCCTGTGGCATAGTTTAAACTGATTGGTAAAATTCGAATTGTTGTCCAAGGAGCAAGCATCTGAGGGATCTATTTCACAGCCAAATGTGACATATTTTCAGTTGTCCTTCACACTCTGGGTCTGCGATCCTATCATACACAGGTGCTTGGAAACTCTCAGTTCAGGGAGAAAATGAGGACTGATGATGCTGGAGATCAGAGCTGAAAAGTGTGTTGCTGGAAAAGCGCAGCAGGTCAGGCAGCCAAGGCCCCAAAGGATACTTCCATATCCGCCACAAATTCATCTGCACCTCCACACACGTCATCTATTGCATCCGCTGCACCCGATGTGGCCTCCTCTATATTGGGGAGACAGGCCGCCTACTTGCGGAACGTTTCAGAGAACACCTCTGGGACACCCGAACCAACCATCCCAACCATCCCGTAGCTCAGCACTTCAACTCCCCCTCCCACTCCACCAAGGACATACAGGTCCTTGGACTCCTCCATCGCTAGACCATAACAACACGACGGTTGGAGGATGACCGCCTCATCTTCCGCCTAGGAACCCTCCAACCA
>NW_025193733.1:3127-3997 GCF_004010195.1 Chiloscyllium plagiosum | reverse complement strand
ATGAAGGGGATGGAGGTTAGTTTGACCTGAGAGCAGGATAAAATGTCAGCACAAAACCAAGGTGTGAAGGACCTTTTCTGTGCTCCACTGTTCTATGTTGTATGTTCCAACACTGAACTCTCTTTGATCACCAATGGGATTGTCTGCAGCTCATTCAGGGACTGTAGAATGTTGTAGTAGTTTCCCAAATTGATTCTGTTTTCTGCATGAAAAAGCTTTGGTGTGTGCGATGATAAGACAGCAGGACAGCTCAGTCAGAGACACCTTTCCCCATTTGTCCCAGTCAGTGTGATGAGAGAAAAATGGAAGGAGAGCAAACTGGAAATGGATGTCTTCATTCTTCACTCCTGGAGAAGGGTTCCACCTGAAACGTTGCCTTCCCCACCTCCTGATGCTGCCTGGCTTGCTGTGTTCTTGCAGCCTCCTGCCTGTCTATTGTGGATTCCAGCGTCGGCAGGTTTTATTTGTCTCTTCATTTTTTTGTTAAGCAATCCCCAACCTCGGGTAGCGGTTGGGGGGGGGGAAAGCAACCCGACATTAAAGCTGTAATTCAATCCATAACCTCAGGGGGGAGCCACCCTACATTAAAGCTGTAATTTAATCCCAACCTCAGGGGGAATCTACCTGACATTAAAGCTGTAATTCAATCCCCAACCTCAGGGGGGAGCAACCCTACATTAAAGCTGTAATTCAATCCCCAACCTCAGGGGGAGTCACCCTCCATTAAAGCTGTAATTCAATCCCAACCTCAGGGGGGAGCCACTGTGCATTAAAGCTGTAATTCAATCCCGAAACTCAGGGAGCAGCCAGCCGAGATTAAAACTGGAATTCAATCCTTACTGGAACAGAGCATTGTCAGCAGTTTTTTTT
>NW_025193733.1:1610-2913 GCF_004010195.1 Chiloscyllium plagiosum | reverse complement strand
CCAATGGGCCTGTTTCCACACTGTGGGGATGCTGGGATACTGGAGTCCCATCAGAGGATATTCCATGACACTAACTGTATTCCAAACAACAAGGACTGTAGGGGAACATGTGACATTGTTAACAGTGCGTCTACCAATCCTGGTTCAGGCCAGTCTCCAATGCTGTCTGTGCTTCAGACACTTCAATCAGTCTGTGTATTAAAACAAAACCTTTACCCGAAGGTATTGTCAGTGATGCAGACAAAGGGAAACAGAATTTGATTTGTGTTACAACTTGATTTTATTCACAAAGTAAACACTGCGATGTGAATAATTCCCAAATTCCCACAATATTTACTCGCTGCATAGCTCTATCCATCTGTGAAAGGATATTAGCTGCAATGATCCACATGTTTGAGCTGGGCCGTTGGAATCTCCTTCCTCTCCGACCGAGGGCTGGTTCCCTTCCACGAAGGTGGGTCTCCCTGTCAGGGCAGATCTTCTCCTGGGCCTTATTAGGTTGCTTCATGGTCTTCTCTCAGGAGTCTTGATGTCAGCCTTCACTGAGGGTGTGCCTTCCAGGTGGGTATTTTGATTCCCCTCATCCTGGACCTTCCACAATGTTCCGTGGTCCTTGGCCAATGAGGCCATGAATGAGGTTCCAAGTTTCCAATAGAGTCTTGCCAACACCCTTCCCTGTTGCCGCGCCGGGGCTGATGTAAATTGCACATCCTCGGGCACAAAGAGGATGTCAAGTTGCCAGAAAGTCTGGTCTAATATTTTCCAACACGCAATCTTCGGGCTAGTTATAACTGGTTCCACTTGAACCTGTGTGAGTTTCCACTGTTCTCTGTCACCAATACCTGCCGGCTGGTGCTGAGTTTGGCTAATTTTCTGATAAGCTTGATTTATCAAGTTGTACGACAATTGTGTTCAGAAAGTTGAAATAATTCACATGTTGCCCTCTCTTCTTTGCTCATTTCTCAAGTCAGGCTGTAATCAGTGTAACTTTATTCCAGCTTTAACTAAGTTGGTAGCATCACTGAAAGAATGTTTAAAAGGTTACAGTTTTCAGCCAGAATGGATGGAATGCTACACTGAAGCGGGATCAATGTACAAAGTAGGAGTCAGCTGGATTATGTCCATCATATTGAAATTATTCTGCCTGCAAGACAGAGACAAGTCTAAACAGTCTCGTTTATCAGAGACAAGCCGGAACTGTGTAGCCAATTGTGCAGTCGTTGTACATCCAACAAGGAGAAGTGAGCACCTGTCTGTCCATGAAGGGCACCTGCTTTTGGGGGATCCATCATTTTGCACACAC
>NW_025193733.1:0-1589 GCF_004010195.1 Chiloscyllium plagiosum | reverse complement strand
GCTCAGCAAATGCAGCTCAGAACGATTGTGCCCAGACATTGATGTCACACTGAAAGCAACAGTTTATTGGTTTATTCGAGGACCCTCATAAACATCCTGTTCGTACTGTTCACTTTAATTCATATCTTGTGGCAGGAACATCTCAGGATGTAACAGATGAGTGTATGAGTGTAATTTTCCCCCACTTGTAGGGAGTGCGGTATAACTGCTATGCTGTATTATTAACAGGAAGAGTTATTAAAAGACTCTACAGCATGTAATCTTCCCAGTGTTCAGCTCTTAGGCACTGTCAGGGAGACATCCACTGAATCAGTAAATATCTGGCCTGCTGCTGCCTGTGCCACAAATGCAGTCTCAGCCTTGCTCCTGAAGCAGAAATCACCAGAGTTTACTCCTGAAGGTGAAACCTTAAACCGTGGCCGAAGACAAAACATGCTCCAGACAGCAGTGAATATTAGGACCAGACCCGAACAGATGGGAAAGGTACGGGCCCACAAAAGAGGGCAATCACAGAGTGAGTGTAAAACAGAACCTGATGAGGGGAGTTGCTGCCCGAGTGGTAATATCACTGGGCTGTTAATCCAGAAACCCAGGCAATGACTGGCGACCCAGGTTTAAATCCCACCACAGCATTTGGTGGAATTTGAGTTCAATAAAAATCTGCAATTAAGAATCTAATGATGTCCAACAAACGTCATCAATTGTCAGAAAATCCTGTCTGGCTCACTAGTATCCTTCAGGGAAGGAAATTGCCATCCTTACCTGGTATGGTCTACATGTGACCCCAGACACACAGCAACGTGGGTGAATCTTAACTGCCCTCTGGCCATTTTGGGTGGGCAATAAATGCTGCCTGGGCTGCGATGCCCTCATCCTGGGAATGAATATGAGGCAGTTAAAGGGGCTGGTACATCAGGAGCATGGGGAACAGGGTGGACTGACTTCCAGTGCTCTCCTCTATCAACACGAAATATCTGCAATCCCATTGACCGAAAATGCTCTAAAAGCAGCATCCACCATCCGTCATTCCCACTCAGTGACAAAAACAATATAATCCTCTTCCACAGTGAGATGTTCAGGTCTCACACATGGGAATTCTAAGGCTCATGAATCAAATGTCCAATTGATGCACAAATTGACAACTGAAGATGGTAACAGAGTATTAGGGCTGCGTGTGGGGTGCTTGAGCCCAGGGCCCATCCACTCCCATCTGTGTTCTTTCGTTCTTTTTACACTATTTACTTCTGCGCGAGCGGACAATGCGCCCGACGATACAACCTCTCAGAAATGGTCGCGGCACCAAGACCGCCCTCCCAGTAGTTTGGGACCAGCGGTAGCAGCAATGGTGGCAAAGCTTCTCCAGCAATCAGAGGCAGCGGCTGTGGGATTTTCAGGATGGCAGTGTATACGCAAGTCGCCATCTTGGAGGAGAGTGTCGCATTCCAGTCGCATTTCGATTGGTCAAACTACTCGATGTTAAACAATACACACTTAATCTTTACAGGAAAACTAAAATATAGACAAAATAACAAGAAAAGAATTGGCTTAATTGTAACACTGTCGAGATGCCGAACAATAGATATATTAAC
>NW_025193732.1:2644-3997 GCF_004010195.1 Chiloscyllium plagiosum | reverse complement strand
CAGAGAGGACTATTTGAAGGGAGTTTCTCGAAAGGGTGAAAGGTGACCAGTGGTGATCCACAGGGGTCAGTGTTGGGGCATCTGTTGTTTGTAATATAAATAAATGGAAGAGGACACTGTTGGTATGATCAGCAAGATTGCAGATGACACGAAGATTGTTGGAGCAGCAGAAAGCATAAGGGACTGTCAGAAAATGCAGGAGGATATAGAGGGACTGGAGATTTGGGCGGAAAGTGGCAGATGGTTTTCAATCCAGATAAATGTGAGGTAATGCATGTAGGCAAGACGAATTCTAGAGCGAATTATACAATGAACGGAAGAGCCTTGAGAAAAGTTGATGGGCAGAGAGATCTGGGAGTGCAGGTCCATTGTACCCTGAAGGTTGCTGCAGAGGTGGATAGAGTAGTCAAGAAGGCATATGGTTTGCTTGCCTTCCCTGAACGGTGTATTGAGTATACGAGCTGGCAAGTCATGTTAACATTGTACAAGACATTGGTTCAGCCGCACTTAGAAATCTGTATACAGTTCTGGTCGCCACATTATCAAAAGGATATGGACGCCTTTTGGAGGGTGCAAAGAAGGTTTAGGTGGATGGAAGGTGCTAGCTATGAAGAAAGGTTGAGTCGGTTAGGTTTATTTTCATTAATAAAAAGGAGATTGAGGGGGGACCTGATTGAGGTTTACAAAATCGTGAAGGGTATAGACAGGATTGATAGAGACAAGCTTTTTCCGAGGGTGAAGGATTCAATAACGAGAGGTCACGCTTTCAAGATGAGAGGTGGAAAGATTAAGGGGGATACACGCAGCAAGTACTTCACACAGAGGGTGGCGGCGGTTTGGAAGGCGTTGCCAGCAGAGTTGGGAGAGGTAGGCACGATAGATTCATTTAAGATGCGTATGGACAGATGGAGTAGATGGAGAGAAGAGGGATACAGATGCTTAGGAATTGACCGACAGGTTTAGACAGTACAATTGGATCGGCTCAGACTTGGAGGCCGAAGGGCCTGTTGCTGGGCTGTAAATTTCCTTTGTTCTTTTTTGTTAACTTATACATTCCTTTTCATGATGTATATATTCGAAGGTGAGAGGTTGGGAAGTGCTTTTGCCAAAAAGGACCCGAATGTCCTTGGTCACACGTCACGAACAGAATTCATGAAGGGCATCCATTAACCAGGACAGGAAATGGAATGTCAGCCTTCATTACAAAATGAAGCATGTGTAGGAGTTGTGGAGTGTTGTTGAGGCAGTATTTCGGCTATTGTGGACAGACTTTCTGACCTTTCTAAATCAATGGTCTCCTTGTCACAGAGGCAGTGCAAAGCTGTTTTATCAGAATAATCTCTGGGATGATGG
>NW_025193732.1:0-2327 GCF_004010195.1 Chiloscyllium plagiosum | reverse complement strand
CTCATATTGATATGCAGGACACTGAGTATCTCTGATCCCGGGAGTTGGAACTGGGATTATATGACCGTTTGCAGCACTGGTTACTTCCTTGTGTGAAGTACCTCCTGATGGAACACATGTAAAAGTCTATTGCTCATTGAGATATACATACAAAATAGTAGCCCAGAGCAGTATTTCTGTTGTGTTTCTGGTGCTACTCTTGACATGCCCTACAACACTGTACTTATTGTGTGCTTCCTGAAGATTAAGTGAGTGCTTCTATGATCGTATTGTGGGCAGTAATCTGCGTTTTAACTTCAATAACACGCGTGTGAAGCCCAAGTCCACCAATGTCTTTTTTTGTCTTTCTCTTAACATGTGCAATTACAACACAGTAAATAATCAATTAATATTGGAAGATGACATTCAGAGGCGTGCGAAATGCCGAGATTTTAGTGATATTTACGCAATGATTAGAGATTGCCTTGATTCAGGAAATAAGGAAGTAAAATGTGTTTTGTGTCGAGATAAGGAACAGTGAGAAAAGAAGTCAGCAGCAGGTGTAGGTGACAAGCCCACTCGCAGTAACCAGAGTGAGAAATAAGACGTACAAGAAAAAGTACCGTGTGTGAGTGCTAAAAGATGGCAGTAATAATGGGTGATCTTAATTTCGCCTCTCCCACTCCCGGTCCTATTGTAAAGAAACTTTGGAGAACAATAATCAATAAAATACGTATGGCCCATAGAACCAGACAAGCCATATCTTGGTGATCGATTACTTTACAGGCGACTTAGTTTCCGTCTTTTCTTGGAAACCATCTGAATCACACTTTTATTGGGTTTCTTTCCATATTAATATTAGTGTATCTTTTGATTATTCCTAACAAAGTGCATGACCTCACACTCACAACATGAAACTGCAAGATTTCTCTACTCACTCATAATATCATTATCTTTTTGCAGATTTGCACGTCCCCATCAAAATAAGCCCGCTCACTCATTGCGTAACGGCAGCAGAACTGGACACGTTTCACTCTGCCACTTCCTTCAAGTCATTAAGACAGATAAACCATTGAAGCCCGATGACTGACCATTCTGGATTTCACTAATTATATGTTTTCAACTTGAAAACTGTTCAATAATCCCGATTCGGTGACTTCTTGTGAGTAGACAGTTGGCAGTTAATGCTGATTTATTACCCAACGCCGTGAACCCTCTCAGTGTGCAATGATCTATTATATGGCTCCTAAATGAGTGTTTTACAGAAATTCGAAAGGACTATACCGAACAGCTCCCTTAATCAGCTCCGCTGGTCATGTTAGCAAAGAAATCTGGCAAATTGGCAAGTGTGACTTTCCTTTCAATAAATAATGTTGACTCAGTTTGAGTGCAAACATCTCTTCCTAACGTTATGTTTTTACTCATTTTAAACGGTGTCTAGCATTTTCCAAATAACAGCAAAGACATTAGAGCAGATAGTAGCAATTTAGCCCATCAAGTCAGCGACAGCTTTCAAAGATATCTCGGCTTATTTGTATAATCCTCAACTCTACTTTTCAGCCTTATGTCGTGGCCCTTGATTGCGGACTGACTAAATAACTGTCTATCTCAGCCTTGAATGTACCCATTCTTGACAGACCTCTGTTGGATGCATTTCCGCAGACTTGCTATCCTCCGAAAGAGAGAATATTTTCCTCACGTCAGTCTTACATGTTTGACCACATCCATTGTGATATGGCCCACTGGTCCCACATCTTCCCAGGTGTAAATCAGAGCAGAATAAACAGCGGAAGATCGGTCTTCACTATGCAGAGCCAGCTGTGAGTATTTGAAACATTTTCATATCTTGACCTCAGATGATACAAACAGACATGAATTGCACATTAGATTTACCAAAAGCGAATCTTCTTCAAGATCACATAGAATCATAGAGTCATATAGATGCACAGCATGGAAACTGACACTTCGGTCCAACCTGTCCATGCCGACCAGATATCCCAACCCACTCTAGTCACACCTGCCAGCACCCGGCTCACATCCCTCCAAACCCTTTCCATTCATTTACCCATCAAAATGCCTCTTAAATGTTGCAATTGTACCAGCCTCCACCACATCCTCTGGCAGCTCATTCCATACACGTACCACCCTCAGCGTGAAAACATTGCTCCATCGGTCTCTTTTATATCTTTCACCTCTAACCCTAAACCTATGCCCTCTAGTTCTGGACTCCCCGACCTCAGGAAAAAGACTTTGTCTATTAATTCTATCCACGCCCCTCATTATTTTGTAAACTTCGAGAAGGTCACCCCTCAGCTTCCGACACAGCAGGGAAAATAGCCCCAGCCTGA
>NW_025193731.1:0-3997 GCF_004010195.1 Chiloscyllium plagiosum | reverse complement strand
GCTCCCTCAAGCCTAATCTGCCATTCAATCGTTGATCAGTAAGGTAACTTCATGCAGCTATGTTTGTGACTTATCCCAAAATATGTATGCATAACAACAAGCATCTATCTCAGATTTAAAATAAACGACTGGTCCAGCTTTCACTGCCATTTGTGGAAGAGACTTCCAAACATCCGCTACCTTTTCTGCGTGAAAGTGCTTCTTAATATCTCTCCTGAACACACTGACCATAATTCATAAACTACTTCCCTTTGTCCGAGAAACCCCAAACAGGGGAGAAGGTTTATCTTTATTGGACCTGATCTCTGATTTCGAAAGAGAATGGGCTTAATTCGTACAGTCTGTCCTCATATCTAACCCCAAATGTGCAATTATCATTCTTGAAAATCTAACATGTAATTTTTCGAAGGGCAATATATCCTTCTGAAAGTGTGATACTTGGACCTGCTCCCTGTACTCCCAGTGAGATTTAAGCAGGGCCATTCAAAGCTGCAGCATAACTTTTTCGGTTTTATGATAGATGAGCTTCTCCCGAGTTCGAGAGCTTTCATTGCCCTGTCCAGAGAGCAGTTAAGAGACCAACACATTGTTTTGGGTTGTGAGTCACATATAGGCCAGACCAGGAAAAGATGGCAGTTTCCCTCCCGAAAGGCAGTGAGTGAACCTTTACTTGTTGAATTATTTTTTCCTCTTGGACATTGCTAAGGCAAAACAATAAATCAACAAGTTGACCATTTCCCTGCAGACATCGACAGAGTCCCCTGTTGGCTTCCTTTTCGTATGGTCTGATCTACCTGCTTACTTCGTGGGTCTGGAATTACACTTATTGAGAGATGTGCAAATTAATTTTGTAATACAGATAGATAAATATACAACTTTATAAAACCAGTCTTTCCCTTTCATATCCAGAGTAACCTTACAGTTCTGAAATATCTATCTCCTGACACGAGCTGAAGATATGCTCGTGTTTGATGGGTGTTTAATAGTGTTTATGCACTTGAAATGCACAGCTTGTCGAACTAGAATTGGGGCTGTTTTCCTTCTCACATGTTTCTGCTTCATTGTCCTAATGTTCTCTGGAGTGCACGTGGAAGCTCTCTGATTTGAATGTCTTCTTTCTGCTTTGATGTGGAGGTGCTGATGTTGGACTGGAGTGGACAATGTCAGAGGTTACATGAAACCAGGTTATCGTCCAACAGGTTTCATTGGAATCACAAGATTTCGCGTGAGCTTTGACATTTTAGCGAGTTATCCAGGACATGTCCGACTGCGGTGGCTTAGCAGTAGTTTGATGTAACAATGTAATTGGTATAATTTAAATTCAGCTTCTCTTACAGGGAGGGTGTTACATGAGACGACATTCGATATTTAAATATTCCCTTTTACATGGACCGGTCTCAAAAGCATATCTGCAGAAATTCAGGTTTTTTATTCCATCCGAAAGCTTGTCGCAATATCTCATCAACAACCCCTCAATCATCAATCAAGGTGGAGGCTTGCATATCTCTCTGACTTGATTCAGTTTGACAGTGAATGCCGCAAGCTTGCTGGCTTAATATCTCAGTTCCACTGTCCAATAAACAATGGTTCAATGTGACCAATCAAATCAATTAGCTGGTGTACCTGGACCGGTCACACCAACACCACAGTCGACACCAGGATTTCTCTTACAGGTTCACAACGCCGCTGCCATAGACACCATTGATGCCATCGTCCTCCACCGTCACCACAAAAAGCACGATAAGACAATGATGAGGATGAGAAGAAAGAAGATCAAAGGATACGATTGACCTGGTGCTGGAAATCGAATCGAGCAAACAGCATTAACGTGGCCTGCTGGGCCACAAGGAACAGTGTCGGAAAATGCACCAGGACTAGAACATTTCAGCTCCGAGGTGACATGAGAGTGACTGTGATTGGTTTAATACAGATCCACTGACATCAAGCCGGTGTTCCTCTCTTACCATTGCCTCCTATTGGCCAGCAAGGGACGGTGGAGTCTGAATGTGAAACTGCCAAGCCCACAAAACAAGGAGCTGGTCGAAACGATTCGCCTGGTTGGAGAAGAGTGAAGGTCCAATTTGAGTCTTGCTCAAAATTCCAGGAAACAGTCAAGGGGTCCATCAAGAGGACCATTCGTTTCAAATGTCTTCTAATGGCAGTAGAGTAATAGGGAAAACTGGCGAACGTACACCAGAGCGTGCAAAACCAACCCCGCTGTCCTCGAAGGGGCTCAATGTCAAGGAGGAAACCCAGGAGGGGAAGGGGCAGCAAGCCTTGCTCTTTTCTTTGGAAGCCTCTGAGATTATCTCCCGGTACAGGGTCCACAATGTGTAATGGAATGAGATGTACTCACTTTTGATCCTCAGAAGGAACAAATGGAGATCTCTGTGCTTAGCAACCTGAAGGAAGAAGATGGCTCGCTAACGTCATCCCAGTCTGACATTCTGAGGATCCACAAATGCTTTTATGCTGGCCTCTATGACGCAAAGCCCACTGACACTGCGACCTCCCATTAGTTTCTGTCCGCTATCGTAGAGGTTTGAGACAACAGCACCAGAGAGAGTCTGCATCAGCTGTTATCTCTGGATGAACTGACGAAAGCCCTCAAATCCTGAAAAACGAGTAAATTTCCTCGAAGTGATGGCTTACCAGACAAGTTATGATCAACTCTGTCAGACTTGTTTGGCGATTACCTGCTGGAAGTGAAGGACAGTCTGCTGTCGACAGGTAACTTGTGTGAATCCATAACGAAAGTTATCACCCCTTCACCTCCAATCACAATGTTGAGACGTATGACGAAGGACCAGTTTAACGCTGAATGCAGATAACAAAAGTCTGACTGAGGTCATCGCCAACCTGATCAGGTCTTCATTGTTATCCGCGATTCGCACTGACCAAACTGTTCTGTCCTGTTTTGAAAGACACCCGAGATCCTTGCAATCCTTAAGGTTACGCTCACCTATGTGCAGGGCAGGTCTGCTTCATCAAGCCTAACCAAGAAAAGGCCTTTCCCTAGATATCGCACACCTACATGTGGGATGTGTTCTCTCAAGCGGTCTTTGGGAGGAAATCCGCACCTGAATCCTATTGCTGCGCACCAACATCGGCAGTGCAGCCTCAATCAATGGGTGGCAATCAGATATCTTCCCGATCAGATCGACAGTCAGGCAGGGCTGCCCCTCTCTCACCTTTCCTTTTTTATTACTGACTTAGAGGCACCTGAATAATCGTTATGATTCAGTCAGATGTTTGTTCCTCTTGAGCCGTTGTCTATTCACTGCGAACCTCTTTAATAAGGTGCATCAGTGCACCACTGCTCATTTATGCTACCAATCGTTATTTAAATCCAGGACCCGAGTTTCAGACTCGGTTTCTTCATTCTCCAGCTGAATAAGCAATTTGAGCACTTTATAAGACCATTAAAACATAAGACCATAAGATACAGGAGTGGAAGAAAGGCCATTCGAGTCCACACCAATATTTTATCATGGTTGATGGGCATTTCAACTCCATTGACCCGCACTCTTTCCGCAGCCCTTACTTCCTTGTGCGCTCAATAATTTTGTCAATCTCTACCTTGAAGGCATTTAACATCCTGGACTCCACTGCCCTCCATTGCAATGTATTCCGCAGGCCCACCTCTCTCTGTCAGAAGAAAGGTCTCCTCATTTCCAGTCGGAATTGACCCCCTCTAATTGTAAGGTTGTGTCCCCGCCTAACGGAAAAAACTTCCTAGCGTCCACCCTTTCTGAGCCATGCATCATTTTATAAGCTTATATTAGATATGCCCTCAATATTCTGAACTCTAATGAATATAATCCTAGGATCCTCAACCTTTCAACTCATGTTTGGCCTACCATTCCAGGGATCATCCTTGTGAATCTCCACCGGGCACGCTCCAGAGCCAGTCTGTCCTTCCTGAGGTGTGGAGCCCAAAATTGGACACAATATTCTAAACGGAGCCTAACTAGAGCTGTATACAATCTCAGATGCA
>NW_025193730.1:0-3997 GCF_004010195.1 Chiloscyllium plagiosum | reverse complement strand
TGCAATGAGAATGTGTTGTAATGACACCCCTCCTCCTACACCATCCCTCAAGCCACATGTTCTTTCATTTCTACGCTGGCTAGCACGTGGCACCGGTCGTAATCCCGAGATCACGACCTTTGAGGTCCTCCTTTTTAACTTCTTTCCTAGTTCCCTGAATTCTGCTTTCAGGACTTCACCTAATTTTTTACTTATATCATTGGTGCTTATATGCACCAATACAACTAGCTGTTCACCCTCCCCTTTTAGAATGCTCTGCAGCCAATCGGTGACATCCCTGACCCGAGCACCTGGGAGGCAACATACCATCCAGGAGTCCCGTTTTTGGCTACAGCACCGCCTATCTACTCCCCTTACAATAGAATCCCCTATGACTATAGCCCTACGAGTCTTTTTCTTGCACTAAACTGCAGTGCCCGCCACGGTGCCATGATCTTGGCAACTGCTGCTCTCTCCTGGTGAGCCATCTCCCCCAACAGTATCCAAATCGGTATAGCTGTTTTGGAGGGAGATGACTGCAGGGGACACCTGCACTGCCTTCCTACTCTTTTTCTGCCTTTTGGTCACCTATTCACTGTCTCCCTCAGCAATTCTAAACTGTGGTGTGACCAGTTCACAAAACATGCTCTCCACGACCTCCTCAGCATTGCGGATGCTCCACAGTGAGTCCATCCGCAGCTCCAGAGCCATCATGCAGTCAAACAAGAGCTGCAGCTGGACATACTTCTTGCAAGTGTAAGAGTCAGGAACGTCAGCCACGTTCCTGAGCTCCCACATCAAGCAAAAGGCACATGACACGGGTCTGAGGTCCCCTGCCATTGTAAGCCTTAGCTTTATGTCAACTAACTAAAACCAATCAATGCACTTAAATATATGGAAGAAAAGAAATAGAAAAATATAAAAACCTTATCTTATAGTCTTTTTCATCTAGTTAGAGGATGGGGGTGGGCATGTAGTATCTTGGGTTTAGCCGCTGTCCAAATATATACTAAGTCCTTATCTTCTTGGCACCCTCCTGGTCTCCACGTCACCTCCAATCTGTCTCCCACTGCTCCCAGACAGGTAAAAGGCCAGGAAATTGCTGGAAAAGTTCAGTAAGTCTCAAAAGCATCTGGAGAGAGGAAAGAGAGTTAATGTTTCAGGTCTGGTGAGCGTTCCTTAGAAAGAGTAAAGAAGTCTCACTTCAGTTATAGTAGTGGATGACATCCGTATTTTTGCTCATCGTACCCAAGAGTGAATTCAGGTCAGCGCAATGACATCATTGGACAGTGTGGGAAAGTGTGTTTGAAGATTCTGCAGACTCCTGGGGTTGGTGGGGAGCTGAGGGAGTTTCAGGTCCAGCTGGATCATGGGTGTCAGGTGGAGGGGGTTTGTCTGGTCTGACAGGGTCATGTCAGGAGTGCTTTGGGTCAGGGGAATGGGGAAAGTTGTGTTGGTGACAGCCACTAACTCTCAAAAGATCAGAATTTCCAACCCAACGTTGATGTTAATGCACTAAATAATTTTGAATGAAGAATAAATGCCACATTTTTGGTTAAGGTTGAAATTATTGACTGCCAGTAGAGGGCAGTGTTTATTAACAGGATTGCAGGATTTATGAGATAGGAAATTAAAATTGGTCAAATTCCCAATGTGGGCACATATACATAATCTGTCTAATGACCAGTCACTGCATTCACTGGAAACAAGGTATAAGGGTACATCTTTCTCTAGCTAATGAGATCAGAATTATGCACAGAACTTTTTGGTTAATACAATGTGTAGTTTGAGGAAGACAGAAAAGTTTTAGAATTATCACATCTCATTGTTCAATACATACAAAGGTAACAGAACCTTCCAGAAAAATGTCATTCCAATTCCTACGTAAAACCTACTTGCATTAATCCACCTTTGTTCTTCAAGCACATTGGACAAGTGAATAACAACGAGCAGAGGGACAGTCAATCCAGCACCGAAGGTATTGTAGTTGAATGTGCACAAAATAAGGTAAATGAGCTTATAGGGCAGATTGAAATTGGCAGGTATAGAAAAAATACAGCGCAGTACAGACCCTTTGGCCCTCAATGGTGTGATGTGGAGGGCAGAGCTGAAAATGTGTTGCTGGAAAAGCGCAGCAGGTCAGGCAGCATCCAGGGAACATGAGAATCGACGTTTCGGGCATAAGCCCTTCTTCAGGAATGAGGAAAGTTTGTCCAGCAGGCTAAGATAAAAGGTAGGGAGGAGGGACTTGGGGGAGGGGCGTTGGAAATGTGATAGGTGGAAAGAGGTCAAGGTGAGGGTGATAGGTCAGACTGGGGTGGGGGCAGAGAGGTCAGGAAGAAGTCACAAAATCCGCTGGTATCACTGATTGCAACATTCCGTAAAAGACCTTCAAGGAAAATAACACCAACTAACTTTCCAATAACAGAATGGGAGAACATCAGAAACAGGGGCAGGCCATTCACATCCTAAGCCGGCCTTGCCCTTCACTAAGACCAGTCTGACCTGCTCCAAGTCTCAAATCTTCCTCAATGTCCAAGTCTACTTGAGCACTTTCATAGAGCACAGAACAAAGAACAGTCCTGATTTGAAGATGCTGGTGTGGGAATGGGGTGTACAAAGTTAAAAATCACACAACACCAGGTGATAGTCCAACAGGTTTCATTGGAAGCACTCGAGCTTTCGCAGCATCGCTCCTTCATCAGGTGATAGTGGAGGGCTCAATCCTAACACAGAATTTATAGGACAAATTTGCAGTGTGATGTAACTGAAATTATATATTGAAAATTTGATTGTTAGCCTTTCATATGTTAGAATACCATGATAGTTTAATTTCTTTCATATGAAAATCACAAAACCTTTTTTTTTAAAGTTGCATTCTCAGGTTAACTGCTAACAAGAGCTCGACAATATGGTGACGGTGTTGCCTCCCTGTGTTCTCTCTCTATGCCATGATGTTTAGATTGATTCTCATCTAAAAGTGAGATAACGGAGTTTTACATGACTTCATGCAGTTTTTGAGCTCACAGTGCTACAGGAATGCATGCAGTTCGGACCTTCATCCCTCGACGTTGTGCCATTTATCTTCTCTAAGATCAGACTAACCTACATGCTTCCATTTACTTTGTTCCATGTGCCTATCTAAGAGTCTCTTAAGTTTCTCTCACGGAAAAGGTGGGGGGGTGCGGCCAGTGTTTTTGCGGAAGATGGATTGTTCCACATATCCTACGAAGAGGCAGTCATAGCTGGGGCCCATGCGGGTGCCCATGGCTACTCCTTTTGTTTGGAGAAAGTGGGAGGATTGGAAAGAAAAGTTGTTCAGGGTGAGGATCAGTTCAGTCAGTCGAAGGAGGGTGTCTGTGGAAGGGTACTGGTCGGTACGGCGGGAAAGAAAGAAGTGGAGGGCTTTGAGTCCTTCGTGATGGGGGATGGAGGTGTACAGGGACTGGATGTCCATGGTGAAAATAAGGCGTTGGGGACCGGGGAAGCGAAAATCATAGAGCAGGTGGAGGGCATGGGTGGTGTCCCGAACGTAGGTGGGGAGTTCTTGGACGAAGGGGGACAGGACCGTGTCAAGGTATGCGGAGATGAGTTCGGTGGGGCAGGAGCAGGCTGAGACAATGGGTCGGCAAGAGCAGTCAGGTTTGTGGATTTTGGGCAGGAGGTAGAAGCGGGCGGTGCGGGGTTGTGGGACTATGAGGTTGGAGGCGGTGGATGGGCGGTAACTCTCTACAGCCCTCTACATTCCTGAAGAAGGGCTCATGCCCGAAACGTCGATTCTCCTGCTCCTTAGATGCTGCCTGACCTGCTGCACTTTTCCAGCAACACATTTTCAGCACAGCCCTGTATGATCCTTGCTTCCTCAACCTTAAATAAGTTTCCTCCTTCCTTTTGACTAGATGTTCCACATCTCTTGTTATCCAAGATTCCTTCACCTGACCATCCCTCCCAATCCACCACTTGCAGCAAGTGCTCCCTAAACAACCTCCACATTTTTGTCGTGTATTTCCCTGAGAAC
>NW_025193729.1:0-3996 GCF_004010195.1 Chiloscyllium plagiosum | reverse complement strand
TACTGCGCTGTATTCTTCTATGTTCTATTTTCTGCAACTATTTTAAAACTAGTAGAGTTATCGTCAGAGAATCCCAAGTGTGGAAGCAGGCCATTCAGCCCATCACATCTCCACTGACCCTCAGATCTTCCTATCTTACCCTGTAATGCTGCATTTCCCATGGCCAATCCCCCTCGCCTGCACATCCCTGAACACTGTAGGCAATTTCCCATGGCCAATCCACCCAACCTGCACATCCCTGAACACTGTACGCAATTTCACATGGCCAATCCACCCAACCTTCACATCCCTGAACAATATGGGCAATTCAGCCTGGATTATCCACCCAACCTGCACATCTTTGGACTGTGGGAGGAAACCAGAGCATCCGGACGAAACCCACACAGACAACCTCAATAAATTGATCATCCTATTCTTATTTCCCAGTTCAACCCAAGTAAGTTCACCGGGCGAACTCCCATGAATATCCTCCCTAAGCACAACAATAATGTTATCCCTAATGAAAAACACCATTCCACCTTCTCTCTTATCCCCCTTTCTATCCTTCCTCTTACATCTATTCCCTGGAACATTAAGCTACCTGTCCTTTCCAACCTAAGCCACGTTTCTGTAATACCCACTATATCCCAGTCCCATGTTCAAAACCATATCTTAAGCTCTTCTGCTTTCCCTGTCAAACCTCTTGCATTGAAACAAATGCAGTGCAGTGCTATCAAAAGGACAGACTGATGGGCAGAGGGGGTGGGATGGCCCTGTTGGTGAGCGATGGCATTCAGCCCCGTGCGAAAGGGGAGAGACAGAATCGGGATTGGAGTCAGATTGGAGGGTGGCTAATGTTGTCCCACTTTTCAAGAAAAGTGGGAGAGAGAAAACAAGGAATTATAGACCAGTTAGCCTGATGTCAGTGGTGAGAAAGATACTGGAGTCAAGTATAAAAGATGAAATTATGGCTCATTTGGATAGCGGTAATAAGATTCGTCAGAGTCAGCATGGATTTACAAAGGGGAATATACTGACTTGGATTGAAAATTGGCTGGCTGACAGGAAGCAAAGAGTAGTGATAAACGCTTCCTGTCGAAATGGCAGACAGTGACTAGTGTGGTACCACAAGGTTCGGTGCTGGGACCACAATGTTTACAATATACATTAATAATATAGATGAACGTATTAGAAGTAATATTAGCAAATTTGCTGATGACACAAAGCTGGGTGGCAGGGTGAAATGTGAGGAGGATGTTATGAGAATATAGGCTAGGTGGGCGGACGGATGCATAGCAGATGCAGTTTAATGTGGATAAATGTGTGGTTATCGACTTTGGAAGCAAGAACAGGAAGGCAGATTACTATCTAAAAGGAGTCAAGTTTGGTAAAGGTGAAGTACAACGAGATCAAGGTATTCTTGTACATCAGTCAATGAAAGCAAGCATGCAGGTACAGCAAGTAGTGAAGAAAACTCACTGTATGCTGGCCCTCATAACAAGAGGAATTGAGTCCTTCTGCAGCTGTACAGCGCCCTGGTAAGACCGTACCTGGAGTATTGTGTGCAGTTTTGGTCTCCACATTTGAGGAAGAGCATTGTGGCTACAGAGGGAGTGTTGGGCAGGTTCATGAGGTCAATTCCCGGAAAGGCGGAATGATCATATGTTGAAAGATTGGAGCGACTGAGCTTGTATACACTTGAGTTGAGAAGGCTGAGAGGGGATCTGATTGAGACCTACAAGATTATTAAAGGGTTGGACACTCTGGAGGCGGGAAGCATGTTTCCACGGATGGGTGAGTCCAGAACCAGAGAACACAGTTTAAAAGTAAGGGAAAGGCCATTTAGAACAGAGTTGAGGAGAAACGTCTTCACCCAGAGAGTAGTGAACACATGGAGTGCACTGCCCCAGAAGGCAGTGGAGGCCAAGTCTCTGGATACTTTCAAGAAAGAGATGGATAGAGCTGTTAAAGATAATGGAATCAAGTGTTACGGAGATAAGGTAGGAACAGGATACTGATAGTGGACGATCAGCTATGATCATAATGAATGGTGGTGCTGACTCAAAGGGCAGAATGGCTATTCCTGCACCTATTGTCTATTGTACCTTGTCAATCCTACCTCATTCTGTGCCTTTCCCTTATCTGTCTAACGTCTCAACTGTATTCACCTCAGACTTACCTCCTTTCTCACTATCTCTTTAGGCCTTTCTCACTATCTCTTTAGGTTTACCCCCACGCCCTCACTGGTTTAATGCCTCCCGTGTAGCATTAGCAAATCTCCCTGCTTGGATATTAGGCACCTTCCAATTCAGGTGTAATCCATCCTTCTTATGCACGTCAATTCTACCCCAGCAGAGATTCCAATGATCCAGAAATGTGAATCCTTCTCCCCTGTATCAGAACCTTAGCCACGCATTCATCTACTCGACCCTGCTATTCCTACTCTCACTAGCATGTGGCACTGGGAGTATTCCAGATATTACTACCCACAAGGACCTGCTTATTATCCGCCAGGCTAATTTGCTATATTCTCTCATCAGGACTTCATCCTTTTCTCTTATGTCATTGGTACCAGTGTCCAGCGACCTCCCACTGATCATTCTCCCCTTTCAGAATATTCTGCACCCTCGGAGCCATCCTTCACCCAGACAGTAGGGAGGGACCACCCCATTCTGATGTCTCACTGTTAGCTACAGAAACTGCAGTCTGTGCTGCAGACTAGAGAGCCCCCTATCACTATCGATCGCGTGGAACCCGATATACCTCACATTACACAGGAGACTCCTGCACCACTACCACTTGCCCTCCCCTCCTCCCTTTCCGAGAGGAAACTCATCCACCTGACTGGATCGGTAGTTTTCCTACCTTTCTGAAACTGTCACCTATCACACCCCCCGGCTCCGGTAAACTTTTCATTACCTTTAACCATCGCTCCATCTGGTCCATGAAATCCTACAGGATTTGCATCCTCACTTCCTACAGACAATCAGGATCATTGAAACTTTCCTTAATCTCCTACATCCAACAGGAAGAGCACATCACTGTACGAATGGCCATCTCTGACCCAGAAAAAGGCACACAGTCTTACAGCTTTACAAAACACTACTCTAGAATAAATTAGTACCAATATTTTATATTTGAAAACTTAATCAAAGTATCATAAGATGTGTATTTAAAGAAATAAACCATCGCCCTACTGAATGTTGTAACTTTACTCAAATAAAACAGACTAAGATTTATCTTTGAAGAGACTGAAACCCACTGAGCTGAGAGTCACAGATGAACACCACTAAACAGAACCTTCGCTCAAATTTGTCCATGCCGATTAGATATCCGAACCTAATCTTATCCCTCTTGCCAGCACCTGGACCGTATCCTTCTAAATCTTTCCTATTCATGTCAAGTATTCAAATGCCTTTAAAATGCTATAACTGTCAGCCTCCACCACTTCTTCTGGCAGCTTATTCCATACACGCACCACTTTCTGCGTGAAAACGTTGATCCTTAGGTGCCTTTTATATCTTTCCCCTCTTACCCTCAACCTATGCTCTCTATTTCTGGACTCTCCTACTCAGGGTAAAGACCTTGTCTGTTTACCCTATCCATACTACTAATGATTTTATAAACCTCTACGGAGGTCACTCCTCAGTCTCTGATGCTCCAGGGAAAGAAAGCCCAGCCTTTTTGCTCTCTTCTTGCAGCTCAAACCCTGGCAATATCCTTATAAATCTTTTTTGAACCCTTTCAAGTTTCACAACATCCTTCCGATTGACGGAGACCAGAATTGCACACAATATTCCAAAAGAGGCCTAACCAATGACCTGTACATGACCTTCCAACTTCTATACTCAAAGTTCTGATCAATAAAGGAATGTATTCCAAACACTTTCTTCAATATCCTATCTACCTGCAACACTACGTTCAAGGAAATATGAACCTGCACTGCAAGTTTTCTTTGTTCATCAACACTATTTAGGAATTTGCCACGAAGTGTATCAGTCCTGTTAAGATTTGCTT
>NW_025193728.1:0-3995 GCF_004010195.1 Chiloscyllium plagiosum | reverse complement strand
ATATCATTGTCCACAGTCAGTCACGGTGTCCTACACAGTGAGTCAGGGGGAGAACGTAGAAGGGTGGCTTAATAATTCACGGTGTCCTACACAGTGAGTCAGGGGGAGAACGTAGAAGGGTGGCTTAATAATTTGCAGACGACACTAAGGTCGGTGGAGTTGTGGATAGTGATGAAGGATTTTGCAGGTTACAGAAAGACATAGAGAAGCTGCAGAGTTGGGCTGAGAGCTGGCAAATGGAGTTAATGCAGACAAGTGTGAGATGATTCACTTTGGTAACCGGAATGCAAAGTACTGGGCTAATGGTAAGATCCTTGGTAGTGTAGATGAGCAGAGAGATCTCAGTGTCCAGGTACACAGATCCATGAAAGTTGCCACCCAGGTTGACAACGTTGTTAAGAAGGCATACAGTGTTTTAGCTTTTATTAATAGAGGGATCGAATTCCGGAACTATGAGGTTATGCTACAGATTTACAAGACTCTAGTGCGGCCGCACTTGGAGTATTGTGTACAGTTCTGGTCACCGCACTATTAGAAGGATGTGAAAGCTTTGGAAAGAGTGCAGAGGAGATTTACTTGCATGTTGCCTGGTGTGGAGGGAAGGTCTTACGAGGAAAGGCTGAGGGTCTTGAGGCTGTTTTCGTTAGAGAGAAGAAGGTTGAGAGGTGACTTAATAGAGACATATAAGATAATTAGAGGGTTAGATAGGGTGGACAGGGAGAGCCTTTTTCCAAGTATGATGACGGCGAGCACGAGGGGGCATAGCTTTAAATTGAGGGGTGATAGATATAGGACAGATGTCAGAGGTAGTTTCTTTACTCAGAGTGTAGTAAGGGTGTGGAATGCTTTGCCTGCAACATTAGTAGATTCGCCAACTTTATGTACATTTAAGTTGTCATTGGACAAGCATATGGACGTACATGCAATAATGTAGGTTAGATGCGCTTCAGATTAGAATGACAGGGCGACGCAACATCGAGGGCCGAAGAGCCTGTACTGCGCTGTAATGATCTTTGTTTTATGGTTCTTGGTCTGGGAGCTTGGACATGGTCAGTCAGCCTCTCGTGCTTGTTAGGGTCAGGATCCTTCCCCTGTGTGGGGGTGAGGAGCTGAATGTTGAGGAAACCCGTAACCCTCTTGGCTCTTTCTCTACTATTGTGGGATGGTTCCTTATGGAGTGTGAAAATTAGCAATCGGTATTAAGGGAGATGGAAAAGGTTGGTACAACTGTGAGTGCCGGTAAAGCTGGGGGACAGGTGGCGAGGTGTCCTGAGTGAGTGAGTCGGCAGCACAGACACCAGGCAGAGTTTGGGAGAGGGACAGAGAAGAGGTTAGTGATAGACCGAGAGAAGGTGCTGCATTCAGTGAGAGTTGGAGAATATGAGCCTTGCTGGGAGGTGGGTGCAGTAACAGAGATAGAGTGAGTTTGAGGTCACAAAGTGCAGATGGTAGCACTTAGCCTGGTGGAGTGGGGAAGGTCACTGACCTCCCTCCTACACTACTGGGTATTCACCCAGAAGGCTGGCACCTCACTGACCCAGGGGACCCCCTCGGACCAAGCTGGCAGGGTCTGGTGTCATGGCCTCCTCTGCCAGTCCTGGAAGAAGATAATGTCCCTTTCCTGCACCATGCCATCCACCGGAACTTCAGGTGCTTGGCCACAAAGTGGGGTTCCAGTTTTACCCACTCTACCCTGTCCAGGGCAATTTCAGATTGACAACCCAAGAGTGTGATTACTTTTAAAGATGGGCACTCTTACAGGGAGGCCGGTGCATTCTGGGATATCCAGGCAGTGAGCAGTTGTTATGACGAAGGGGAAAATCATCACGTTAGTGTCAGATGAGAGCAAGACTACGTGGGCATGGAGGGTAGTTAATGAGGTAGATTGGGGATGGTATCATGAGAAAATGCACTTCACCTTGTGGAGAGAACCCCTCCATGAAACTCGACTAAAATGAGACTTGACCAAATCACAAGATGGTTTCAGCCTCTGTCTGAATTAAAATAGGGATGCAGTGTGAAATATTGGGAGCAACAAACTTGGAGCAGAGAATTATACAGGAGAGTCAAATCCTTAACAAGTGATAACACAATGTTCCAGTCTGTTAAAATGAGCCGGAAAAATCCCCTGCCTTGTAGTTACCTACATTATCCAATCCTCACTGGATGCAGGGATGGTGCTGGAGGCCTGCAGAACAGCTAACACCGTTATTTTGTTTAATGTGGAGCAAGGGACTGACTGAATCGGTCGAGGCTGGAATTCTGAGACAGTGGATAAACGGTCACTGAGGAAGTCCCAGGGACTCCAGGATAGTCGGTATGGATTTTTTCAAGGAAGATCGTGTGTAATTAATCTGACTGTGTCGGCTTGAGGCAGTAACTTGTAACTGCATGTGACTTACTTGGATTTGACGAGAGATCCCATGGCAGACTGTTTAAAAACAGAAACTATTGGGTCAGGTGAATGGAGCAAACAACCCAGAGAAGTACAAGGCAAGGCATTTGGGCACATCAATAATAGAGAGGAATACACAATAAATGAGAGTATGGTCAATGTGGGCAGATAAATGAAGGAAGCTGGACATATCAATAATCTTGTTACTGCAGCAATTGACATTATTTCGTCTGTCAGCCAAAGTGCAGAATTTCAGAGCAGGAAGCTTATGCAGGAACTGTATAAATAATGAGTTCAGTCACTGCTTGGGGACTATGTGCAGTCTGGTCACCCCATCACATGGAAGGATGGAATTGGACTGTAGAGGGTACAGAGAAGATCCGTTACCATGTGACAGTGGAAGTGCAGCTATGAGGAAAAATAGGAACAGAGGATGTTGAGAGGAGATTTGATTGGGGTGCACGTATTGTCAGGGGCCTGGGTAGAAAGAGAGAGAACATCTTGCTCCTGTTGTCGAATTGCGTTACCAGCGGTGAATATTAAATGCAGTTTGTTGAAATGTTAGCGAAGTGCTGAGGAAGGTTTTCTTTCACCCAGAGTATGGTCGCGATCTGGGAGTCACCCATGGAAGCGGGGTAGAGGCAGAAACTCTCAAGCCATTTTAAAAAGGTGCCGGGATCGGCACCTGAAGGGCCACAGTCTCTGGAGAGACAGAACTAGGGCTTCAAAAATAACATGACATCTTGTCCAATGTGAACAGTGTGCAGAGTGATTTCCTCTATGCTGTGCTATTTTCTGAGGTTTTCAAGGGTTACCAATATCTGATAGGATCAATATGCAGAAATGAGGGGAGAAAGCAGGGAGGAGCAATGTGTGAATTGATTAGCATCACAATAATACTGATCCCATCCTTTATACACAGTGTACTTCGCTGTGTTAGCCTTTTTATCCTTCTTATGTAAATGGCAAACCCCTTTGATCTATCCAATTTTGAGTCGTTGTCACACTGCAGCCACATCTCCATAATGACAGCTTCATCTTACATGGTTCATGCTGTTTAAAGCTGCTATTTCATTGGGTTTGTTGAAACGTTAGAAAGGAATTCAGGGATGGCAGCAAGTGCAAAGTCCAGGATAGCTGAAGGGTCCAGAGGCAATTACAGCGAAAGGAAGGTGTGTGAAGGTTATGGGATATTACAGGGATATAGGTTGTTCTTGAGGCTGAAGGAGATTACAAAGACAAGAATAGTTTTAGGTTTTGGTTTAAGTGAAAACAGGAGCTGGACCAGTCAGGTCAATATTTTGGCTACAAGAGCCTTGAAGAGAGAAACCCTCCCTGACACCTAAGGAAAATGTTACCTGGACAATTTAGCACATGATTTAATTCTCTTTATCTCTCTACTCCAGAAATTAAAAAAAAATCTGTCCACTGTGCCAGTCTCTGAAACTGCCAGTCTCTGAAACATCCTTCATGTCCCATGACCCTTCCCACTTCTGTTAACCTACTAGTTTTTATTCCTATTTATGTAAAGGTCTCCATGCCCTATGAAGCTCCATGCCTCGAAAATCCCCTTCCTCCTTATGGAGAATGTCACACACAA
>NW_025193727.1:0-3995 GCF_004010195.1 Chiloscyllium plagiosum | reverse complement strand
GCAGCAGCAGGGAGGGCACTGCCCTGCAGCACCTTCCACACCAGAGATTGCAGCAGGAGGGTGGGCACTCCCCTGCAGCACCTACCACACCAGAGACTGCAGCAGCAGGGAGGGCACTGCCCTGCAGCACCGACCACACCAGAGACTGCAGCAGCAGGGAGGGCACTCCCCTGCAGCACCTACCACACCAGAGGCAGCAGCAGGGAGGGCACTCCCCTGCAGCACCTACCACACCAGAGACGGCAGCAGCAGTGAGGGCACTGCCCTGCAGCACCTACCACACCAGAGACTGCAGCAGCAGGGAGGGCACTGCCCTGCAGCACCTACCACACCAGAGACTGCAGCAGCAGGGAGGGCACGCCCCGGCACCCCCCACACCACAGAGACTGCAGCAGCAGGGAGGGCACTCCCCTGCAGCACCTACCACACCAGAGACTTCAGCAGCAGGGAGGGCACTCCCCTGCAGCACCTACCACACCAGAGACTTCAGCAGCAGGGAGGGCACTCCCCTGCCGCACCTACCACACCAGAGACTGCAGCAGCTGGGAGGGCACTGCCCTGCAGCACCGACCACACCAGAGACTGCAGCAGGGAGGTCACTCCCCTGCAGCACCGACCACACCACGGACTGCAGCAGGGAGGGCACTGCCTTCAGCACCTACCACACCAGAGACTGCAACAGCAGGGAGGGCACTGCCCTGCAGCACCTACCACACCAGCGACTGCAGCAGCAGGGAGGGCACTCCCCCGCAGCACGGTTCACACCAGAGACTGCAGCAGCGGGGAGTGCACTCCCCTGCAGCACCGACCACACCAGAGACTGCAGCAGCAGGGAGGGCACTCCCCTACAGCACCTACCACACCAGAGACTGCAGCAGCAGGGAGGGCACTGCCCTGCAGCACCTACCACACCAGAGACTGCAGCAGCAGGGAGGGCACTCCCCTGCAGCACCTACCACACCAGAGACTGCAGCAGCAGGGAGGGCACTGCCCTGCTGCACCGACCACACCAGAGACTGCAGCAGCAGGGAGGGCACTGCCCTGCTGCACCGACCACAACAGAGACTGCAGCAGCAGGGAGGGCACTCCCCTGCAGCACCTACCACACCAGAGACTGCAGCAGCAGGGAGGGCACTTCCCTGCAGAACCTACCACACCAGAGACTGCAGCAGCAGGGAGGGCACTCCCCTGCAGCATCTACCACACCAGAAACTGCAGCAGCAGGGAGGGCACTGCCCTGCTGCACCTACCACACCAGAGACTGCAGCAGGGAGGGTACTGCCCTGCCGCACCTACCACACCAGAGACTGCAGCAGCAGGGAGGGCACTCTTCCGCAGCATCTACCACACCAGAAACTGCAGCAGCAGGGAGGGCACTGCCCTGTAGCACCTACCACACCAGAGACTGCAGCAGGGAGGGTACTCCCCTGCAGCACCGACCACACCAGCGACTGCAGCAGCAGGGAGGGCACTGCCCTGCAGCACCTACCACTCCAGAGACTACAGCAGCAGTGAGGGCACTGCCCTGCAGCACCTACCACACCACAGACTGCAGCAGCAGGGAGGGCACTGTCCTGCAGCACCTACCACACCAGAGACTGCAGCAGCAGGGAGGGCACTCCCCTGCAGCACCTACTACACAAGAGACTGCAGCAGCCGGGAGGGCACTGCCCTGCAGCACCGACCACACCAGAGACTGCAGCAGCAGGGAGGGCACTCCCCTGCAGCACCTTCCACACCAGAGATTGCAGCAGGAGGGAGTGCACTCCCCTGCAGCACCTACCACACCAGAGACTGCAGCAGCAGGGAGGGCACTCCCCTGCAGCACCTTCCACACCACAGATTGCAACAGGAGGGAGGGCACTCCCCTGCAGCACCTTCCACACCAGAGATTGCAGCAGGAGGGAGGGCACTCCCCTGCAGCACCTACCACACCAGAGACTGCAGCAGCAGGGTGGGCACTCCCCTGCAGCACCTACCACACCAGTGACTGCAGCAACAGGGAGGGCACTTCCCTTCAGCACCTACCACACCAGAGACTGAAGCAGAAAGGAGGGCACTCCCCTGCAGCACCTACCACACCAGAGACTGCAGCAGCAGGGAGGGCACTCCCCTGCAGCACCTACCACACCAGAGACTGCAGCAGGGAGGGAACTCCCCTGCAGCACCGACCACACCAGAGACTGCAGTAGCAGGGAGGGCACTGCCCTGCTGCACCGACCACACCAGAGATTGCAGCAGCAGGGAGGGCACTGCCCTGCAGCACCGACCACACCATTGACTGCAGCAGCAGCCGGAACAGCCTCTCCTGGCCATCCCCCCCCCCCCCCCCCGGGACCTGACTGTAATTGGCTGCGGAGTTGGAGAGACCTACCTTAAAAGTTGGGTCTGTGATTGAGGAAGTCGGTGGGGAGATTCGTGCCCAGGTCCAACCTATCATATCCATGCTGCAGAAGCATGACCAGGAGATCCAGGGCCTCGGGGAGAGGCTGGAGGAGGTGGAGGGTCCAACTAAGGCCTCGGATGCTGCGATGGAGTCCTCATCCAGTCGGATACAGGTGTTGGCGTGAGAGGTGCGGGCCTTGCGAGACCGTATCGATGTCGTCGATAATCGAGGTTGGAGGATACATCTCTAAATTGTCGGGCTCCCTGAAGGTGAGGAAGGTGAGCAGCCAATCGGCTTCTTTGAAAACTGGCTGCCCAAGTTTTCGGGCCTTTCCATCGAGCTCAGCAGGCTGCAGATTGAAAGTGCTTTTCGGGTTACAGTGCACAGGTCAGGCCCAGTGCAGCACCCCCGCTCGGTCCTCGTGCACTTCCACTCATATAAGGACATGCAAACGTGATAGAAGCTTCCAGATCCCTGGGAAAAGATCCACATGCGCTGCTGTACAAGGGGTCCAAAATGATGGAGCTTTAACTCGAAAGAGGAAGTCCTTCACTGAAGTTAAAAAGAGGCTGAGGAACCTGAGCATCCAGTACTCCATGAGATACCCCGCAGTGCTCCGTTTCAGCCACGAGGACACAGTTTATACATTTGACTCAGCGATAAAGCTAAAAACTTTGTAGACACATTAAAGTACACGGACTGGCCTGAAGAACACGGTTAATGTTGGTTCTCTTTTCCTTCTTTCCTTGTGTTTTCCCTTCCTTTTTTCCCCTTTCTTTCTCCCTAACAATTTAGAATTTTAAAAAAAACTTGGACTGTGTTGTTCATTTTTGTTGTAATAACTGGATGTTATAACAGGAAATTGTGTGGATGGTCTTTGTTGTTTCCCTCCTGTTTTTGTTTGTTCTGTTTCTCTTTTAGTCACAAGTTGGGATGACATGATGTCAGGGATGGGTGGAGTGCTCATCCTGACTTTATCTTCTGTAATGTTGATTTAAGCATCATCTCCTTGTTCTTGTTTCTCTCGCCTAAGACTGGGACAAGTCTGGGCTTGAAGGAGCTGTGAAGGAGTGGATGAGTAGGATGAGCGCCCCCTATAGACTGGGGGGAAGAGTCTTCCGTTCGGTGTTTCACAGTTGGTTTTCTTTGTAGTTTTTTTGGTAGTAATAGTTCTTTGTTGTTAGGACAGAGTAGTTTTTGTACACATAATTCTTTGACTCTATGAGTCTTTATTAAATTGTGCTTGGCGCTTTATGAGCAACGTTCTCCCTCCAAGCGTTCAAGGGTCTCTGAAAGGGGTTATGGCTAAGTGTCACATTAAATGGTACACCTGGAACATCAAGGGAAGTCATTCACCTGTTGAAAGGAGAAAATTGCTTTCTAGCCTTAAGAGGGAAAGGGTTGATATCGCTTTTGTTGCAGGAAACCCATCTTGATGATGGAGAACACCTGAAGCTACAACAGAGGGGGTTCTGACCTGGTATTCTTTTCATCCTTAACTTTTAAATGTCGGGGAGTGGCGGTACTTATCCAGCAAAATTTTCCGTTCACATTATTAGAGCAGGTGAAAGATGAGCAGGGACAGTTTGTGATATTTATAGCCCTGACA
>NW_025193726.1:2434-3995 GCF_004010195.1 Chiloscyllium plagiosum | reverse complement strand
GGATGCTGCCTGGAATGGAGGGCTTATCTTATTAAGAGAAGTTGACTGAGCTTGGACTTTTTTCATTGGAGAAAAGGAGGAGGAGAGGAGACCTAATTGACGTATACAAGATAATGAGAGGCATTAGATATAGTCGATAGCCAGAGATTATTTCACAGGGCAGAAATGACTAACACGAGGGGTCATAGTTTTAAGCTGGTTGGAGGAAAGTATAGAGGGGATGTCAGAGGCGGGTTCATTTCACAGTGAGCTATGAGAGAATGGAATGTGTTGCCAGCAGCAGTTGTGGAAGCAAGGTCACTGGGTACATTTAAGAGACTACTGGACATGCATATGGTCACAGAAATTTAAGGCTGCATACATGAGGATCAGTAGTCGGCACAACATCGTCTGCTGAAGGGCCTGTTCTGTGCTGTACTATTCTATGTTCTATGTTCTAAATGGGAAAATTGGAGAAGAACAATACTGTATGGGAGAATTAGAGTAGGAGGGTCTGAATGGGGCAATTTGGCTAGGGCACTTTCTCAGTTCTCAGACAATCCCCCATCACGGACTTCTGACAAGTAACTCCCACAGGACTGAATCTCAGACAAGAAGACAATCCTTCACTTCTGACCTTCTTACAAAGACGCACTCTCTCAGCATTAATCCTCTGGCAGTGGTTCAGAACCTCAGTACTGACCCTCGAATTGTTTAGCACCCCTTCATTTCTGACCCTATTACGAATTGGAACTGACTGAACATTAAGCCACTCACTCAGTGCCTCAGTGTAACCAGGTCAGAGTTGAGGACTGCTACAGCTTTCGGGAGTGAGAACAGAGGCAGGACTGAAGCACTATCATAGACCTAGCACTAAATGAGTACTTCCTTTTCAGAGACTCAAACCTAAGGAAGTGTCTAATTTGCAGAGTTTCTGTCTGGAACGAGCACTGTAAGTATTTCCACTCGATCATAGGGTCTGTCCCGGGGAGTACTGGAATGCCACTCCTGAGGCATTCACTCTTTGTAGACGGTCAGAAGTAACTGAGTGCTCCATTATCAGCGGATAAGTTTGAGGTAGTATCTCTATCAGAGGGTCAATATATCGTGATGTTCTCAGAGTCATAAGGTCAGAATGGAGGTATTTCATTAGTAACAAAGCGTAAATCCTCAGCCAGTACCTCTTTATAGAATTCCTGCACTGTGAAACAGGCCATTAAGCCCAACCAAGTCCACAAGGATCCTTTGAAGAATAAACCACCTAGTTCTTTAGGCGAGCACATTTCGCTATGTTAACCCCTCACTATTACTGTTGAAAAATGTGGTGCTTGCAAAACACAGCAGGCCAGGCAGCATCCGAGGAGAAGGAGAATCGACATTTCGGGCATACGTCCTTCTTCGGAATGAGGCTGGTGTGCCACGCGGGCTGTGATAAAATGTCTGGGGGAGCGATTTTGGGGGAGGGGCGCTGGGAATACGATAGGTGGAAGAAGGTGAGTGTGAGGGTGATAGGCCAGAGAGGGGTTGGAGACGGAGAGGTCGGGAGGAAGTTTGCAGGTCAAGAGGGCGGTGCTGGATCCGG
>NW_025193726.1:0-1568 GCF_004010195.1 Chiloscyllium plagiosum | reverse complement strand
GGGGAAAGAGACTTTTTGTCAGATGATCAACACTGATGAAATGCCTTTAGGTAATGGGATCAAATTAAGTATTTGACTCATGATTAGAGGTCAGCACTAAGGTATTTCAGTTCTGTCAGAGGTCAGTACTGAGGGAGGGCCTTTTCATCAGATGATTAAGTTGATCTATTGCCTCGTTTGAACTGGGGAAGGATTGAGATATTTCTAGGATCAGTACTGAGGTCATGCAGCACTTTCAGATTGCCAGTAGTGAGTGAATGTCTTTTGGTCAAACGCTCGACTTGTGGCAGCGTTCTTTGGCAGAAGCTGAACACCCATGGTGTTGACCCACAGACAGGGCGACAATCCCTTAAAATTGGTCCTTCAACAGTGCAGAGCTCCCTCAGTGATGACACTGTGAAAATGCAACAGTATGACCCTTCAGAACCATCTCACGATTGTCCCTCTGACAGTGCAGCACTCTCTTAATGTTCCAACAGTGCAGCTCTCTCTCAGTACTGATGATCGAATAGGTTGGCAGTTCCTCAATCTTGCCCCTCCGACAGTAGAGCGTTCCATCCATCCCCGTAAATGCACCACCCCCTCAATCTTGACACTGTCAGAGAACAGACGTGTCAGTGCTGAGTAGCAGCATTGCATTTCGATTCGTGGGTCCGTACTGGATTCATGGCCTCATTGTCAGACGGTGAACATTGAGATATTGAAGCAATGTCAGAGCACCAATACTCAGGCACTGCAGCACTTTATATAGTTAAAGCATTGGTACTGCATAACTGGCAGAGCTTCAATACTGAGGCATTTCCTCATTTTATGGCTGACAGCATTGACCGAGTGCCAAACCAATACAGGGTCATTACTGGAATGCTACATCACAGTCAGCAGGTCAATTGTCGAGCACTGCCACCGTTTCAGAGGGTCTAAATGAGACAGTGCCTCTTTGTCAGAGATTTAACAGAGAGTCAGTGTCCCATTGTAAGGGGAACAGAACTAAGGGGGTGTAACATGTTTACACCATGCCTCCTGAGGTAGAGTATGACTGTCAGTCCAGAATAAGAGACTCATTATCAGAGCATCAAGACTGTGGAACGCCTTTATGTCGGAGATGCATTTCTAAGAGTGTCCCTCTCAGCATTTATTAAGAATTTACACCTCCATCAGATGCTTCGCACTGAGGAGGAAAATTTCAAGACTAGCGTCGAATAATAATTTGTTGCTGAAACGGGTAGAACAATGGCAGATTATCACACAATGACTGACTCCCTCAAGACTGAACCTCGTCATGTGTGTTCCTTCCTCGTTTCTGACGCGTGTACTGGAGGAGAGCCTCATTTTTAGAAGATCACATTTGTGGAAGTCCCTCATTGTCAGGCAATCAGAATGTAGTGAAGACCACGTATTTCGACAGTTTGTCCTGGGATTTTGCACCACCGTCACATGGTCAATTCAGAGGAAATGCCGCAATGTTAGAGATCAGTCCTAAGGTGACGCCTTTTTGTCAGTCTCAGTGCTGAGGGATTGCATCACTGGTAGAGGGGGAATAGTAACAGGATGCTCATCTTAATACGGTC
>NW_025193725.1:2252-3994 GCF_004010195.1 Chiloscyllium plagiosum | reverse complement strand
ACTCAGCTTTTAAATTCGACCTTCCAAAATGCAGCATCTCGCATTTATCCAGGTGGAACTCCATCTGCCACCTCTCAGCCCATCTCTGCATCCTGTCAATGTCCCGCTGCAGCCTGCAACAGCCCTCTCTACTGTCAATAACAGCTCCAAACTTTGTGTCATCTGCAAACTTGCTGACTCATCCTTCAATCCCCTCATCCAAGTCATTAATAAAACTTACAACCAGAAGAGGCCCAAGGACAGAGCCCTGTGGAACACCACTCATCACAGACTGCCAGGCAGAATATCTTCCTTCTACTACCACACCCTGTCTTCTGTTGGCCAGCCAATTTTGTATCCAGACAGCTAATTTCCTCTGAATCTCATTCCCCCTGACCTTCTGAATGAGCCTACCGTGCGGAACCTTACGAAATGCCTTGCTGAAGTCCATAAACACCGCATCCACAGCTCGACCCTCAACAACGTTTCTAGTCACATCGTCAAAGAATTCGATAACGTTTGTGAGGCATGACCTGCCCCTCACAAAGCCGTGTTGACTCCATTTAATCAAGCCATGCTCTTCCAGATGGTCATAAATCCTATCCCTCAGAATCCTTTCTGACACCTTGCAGACGACAGACGTGAGACTTACTGGTCTGTAATTGTCGGGGATTTCCCTATTTTCTTTCTTGAAGAGAGGAATTACATTTGCCTCTCTCCAGAACTCAGGTACGACTCCAGTGGAGAGCGAGGATGAAAAGATCTTCGCAAGTGACGAAGCAACTGCATTTCTCATTTTCTAAAGCAGCCGAGGACAAATCTGGTCCGGACCTGGCGACTTGTCAATCTTAATGTTTGAAAAAATTTTCAGCACATTAGCTTCCTCTATCTCTGTCAATTCCAGCATGCACACCTGCTCTTCAAAGGTTTCATTCAGTACAAACTTCGTTTCTTTCGTCATGGCAGAAGCAAACAACTCATTTAGGGCTTCCCCTACCTCCTCAGACTGCACACACAAATTCCCTATGCTATCCCTGATCGGCCCTACTCTTTCTTTGACCATTTTCTTATTCCTCATGTAAGTGTGAAATGCCTTTGTGCTCTCCCTAATCCGTTCTGCAAAGTCTTTCTCGTCCGCCTCCTGGCTCTCCTCAGACCATTTTTGAGCTCCTTCCTCGCCTGCCTGTAATCCTCTCGAGGAGAAAGTGAGTACTGCAAATGCTGGAGATCAGAGATGAAAATGTGTTGCTGGAAAAGCGCAGGATGTCAGGCAGCATCCAAGGAACAAGAGAATCGACGTTTTGGTCATAAGCCCTTCTCAGGAATGAGGAACGTGTGTCCAGCAGGCTAAGATAAAAGGTAGGGAGGGGGGACTTGGGGAAGGGGCGTTGGAAATGCGATAGGGGGAAGGAGGTCAAGGTGAGGGTGATAGGCCGGAGTGGGGTGGTGTTGCTGGAAAAGCGCAGGATGTCAGGCAGCATCCAAGGAACAAGAGAATCGACGTTTTGGTCATAAGCCCTTCTCAGGAATGAGGAACGTGTGTCCAGCAGGCTAAGATAAAAGGTAGGGAGGGGGGACTTGGGGAAGGGGCGTTGGAAATGCGATAGGGGGAAGGAGGTCAAGGTGAGGGTGATAGGCCGGAGTGGGGTGGGGGCGGAGAGGTCAGGAAGAAGATTGCAGGTTAGGAAGGCCGTGCTGAGTTCGAGGGATTTGACTGAGACAAGGTTGGGGGGGGGGGAAATGAGGGAACTGGAGAAATATGA
>NW_025193725.1:0-1434 GCF_004010195.1 Chiloscyllium plagiosum | reverse complement strand
ATTGCCTCATCTGCATCAACTCTCACCTCCGGTATACAGCTCAGGTTCCCACCCCCCTGCCATACTAGTAACAAATAACAGCTGACAGCCGTCTTCTCAATGAACATTTGGGATGGACCGTAGGTATAAGCTCTGCGAGCAAAGCCAAAGTCCTATGAATGAATTCATTAGTGCATTATAGTTGATTGGAAGAAGGCAGGTGAATCGATTGAAAAGCATATTAATCATAATCTAATGGTGGAGCACACTGAATGCGCCGAACAGTCTCATTCTGCTCCTATATCTTATGATATTATAGTCTAAGAATTATTACAACACCGTTCATAGCCCATACTGGCGTAACGAGTTGAACACCTTCCTTCTGTAGCCCTAGATTGTTTGTTTCTGCTCAACTAAGCATAAATAGCTCAGCACAAATGAATTGAAATTATGCTTCCAAATATTCAACACTTCGTTAACGTCACAACATAATTTTGTAAAAAAAAACGCATGGCAATTAAGTGAAGTATTTGATGGAAAACCTTGATTTGAATATTATCAGAAATGGAAAGTTCTAACATTCAAATGTTTCAAAATCGTTTCTTCTCAACTCAGCAATATGTGAAACATCATACCTGCATCTGCCTTATCAATCTTTCTCAGTAAATTATGGATTTCTCCTATCATTCTTATTCTGCACTTGTCGAGAGAACAAAGGCCCTGACTGACCCAATATCATTTCATAAAACGTTCCTGTCACCACGGAAATAAGACAAGAAGCTATATTTCGCTCTCTTTATGGATATAATATCCATTCTGTGGAAAGGAGAGCAATACTGCGTAAAGTACTCGAGATGTGTCCGAAACAATGTTTTCTTGAGAGTACCGCAAGTTAACATTTTGCATCCAACGCCTCTTTTTTTGGAAAATAAAATAACTCTGAACTTCAAATTATGAACTTTCAATATCGAAATTATTTTGGTTTCTGTTTCCACAAATGCTGTCACGACTGCTGCGTTTCTGCAGCATTTTCTTTGAATTCAATTTATACTAAATTCGTAGACAGTATTTTGCTAATGTAAAACTTCCAAAACGTACAAGTAAATTCCCATGATAGTTCGAAAGTTTCTTAATTCAAGGTGCACACGCATTCCCACTCTGCGTCTGCCTTTTGATACAACTTCTTCAAATTTTTATCTCTCTGTTGTAACTCAAGTAATTTATCTGAGTCTGCATTGTCATCTTTGTACTTTGTCTCTGCTAATTCCACTTCAGCTTCGATGTCTGTACTCTCCAATCTCTCCTGACCTCGTCACCACACAGTCATGGACAATTCCAAGATGTGTGTCCTGCAATTGTTCAGTTCCCTAAGTTTCCACTGGCTTTTCAGCCACAGTAGTCAGCATCTGACCGGTGAATCAGCTGTATCATTAACAATGAAATGTTGCACTGTAT
>NW_025193724.1:0-3994 GCF_004010195.1 Chiloscyllium plagiosum | reverse complement strand
TTAGACGAGCGGTTGCATAAAGGACGTGTACTGCGTTGTAATGTTCTATGTTCTATGTGTGTAACATGCTCTATTAGCCACGCAGTTCCAAAAAATGCCTGTACTGCGCTGTAATGCTCCATATTCTATGTGTCTAACCTCCTGTATTAGCCAAGTGGTTCCATAAAGAGCCTGTACTGTGCTGTAACATTCTATGTTGTAATAGTCTCACGTCCAGTATCAGCAAAATGGTTGCATAAAGGGTTGTGCTGTAATGTTCCATGTTCCATGAGTCTAACTTCCTGTATTAGCTGAGCGGTTACATAAAGGGTCTGTACTGCGCTGTAATGCTCCATGTTCTATGAGTCTTACTTCCATTATCAAGCAAGCGGTTCCATATAGGGACTGTTCTGGACTGTAATGTTTTATGTTGTATTGGTCTAACGTCTGGTATTAACCGAGCAGTTCCACATAGGGCCTATACTGCGCTGTAATGCTCCATGACCTCTGAGTCTAACTTCCACTATCAAGCGACTGGTTCCATAAAGGGCCTGTACTGCGCTGTAATGCTTCATGTTCTATGAGTCTAACTTCATAGATGTGTACTGAGCTGTAATGTTGTATGAGTATAAATTCCTTTCTTAGCTGAGTGGTTCCATAAAGGGCCTGTACTGCGCTGTAATGTTTTATGAGTCTAAATTTCTTTATTAGCCTCGTGTTTGCAAAAAGGGCCTGTGGTGTGCTGTAATCCTCCAAGTTGTTGCATTAGTCTAACTCCCTTTATTAGCCAATGGTTCCATAAAGGGCCTGTACTGCGCAGTAATATTCTATATTGTATTAGTCTAACGTCCGGTATCAGCTAAGAGGTTGCATAAAGGACCTGCACTGCGCTGTAATGATCCATGTTCTATGAGTCTAAACTTCCATTATCCAGCAAGCGGTTCCATATAGGGACTGTTCTGCACTGTAGTGTTCTATGGTCTATGAGTGTAACACCTTGTATTAGCTGAGCGGTTCCATAAAGGGCCTTTGCTGCGCTATAACGTTCTATGTTGTATTAGTCTAACTTCCTTTACCATCCGAACAGTTCCATAATGGGCCTGGATGGCGCTGTAATCCTCCATGTTCTCTGAGTCAAATTTCCAGTATCAAGCGAGCGGCTCCACAAAGGGCCTGTACAGTGCTGTAATCTGCTAAATTGTATTTGTTTGAATTCCTTTATTAGCCCAGCAGTTCCATGAAGGACCTGTACTGCACTGTGATATTGTGCATTGTATTAGTCGAACGTTCGGTATGAGGCAAATGTTTACATAAAGGATCTGCATTGCACTGTAATGTTCTATGTTCTGTTATTCCAACTTCCGTTATTAGCCCAGCATTTCCATATCGGGCCTGTACTAAGCTGTAATGTTCTATGTTGTATGAGTCTAACTTCCTATGTAAGCCGAGCAGTTCCACAAAGTTCCTGTACCGTGCTCTAATGCTCCATGTAAAATGAGACTAACTTCCTGAATTAGTCGAGTGTTTCCATAAAGGGCATGTAGTACGCTATAATGTTTTATGTTGTTTAAGTCTAGTGTCCATAATTAGCTGAGCAGTTCCAGAAAGGGCCTGTACTGCGCTGTAATGTTCTATGTTCTATGAGCTTACCTACCTTGGTGAGGTGAGCGGTTCAATATAGGGCCTGTAGTGCACTGTAATGTTCTATGTTCTATGAATGTGACACCCTGTATGAGCCGAGCAGTTCCATAAAGGGCCTGTACTGTACTGTAATGTTCTATATTGTATTAGTTTAACGTCCAACATTAGATGAACGGTTGCATAAAGGATGTGTACTGCACTGTAATGTTCTATGTTCTATGAGTATAACACTCTGTATTAGCCGAGCGGTTTCATAAAGGGCCTGTACTGCGCTGCAATGTTCTATGTTGTGTTTGTCTAACGTCCGGTATTAGCCAAGTGGTTCCATAAACTGCCTGCAATGCGCTGTAATGCTCCATGTTCTATGAGTCTAACTTCCTGTATTAGCCGAGTGGTTCCATAAAGGGCCTGTACTGCGCTGTAATGGTCCATGTTCTCTGAGTCTAACTTTCATTATCAAGCAAGCAGTTCCATATAGGGACTGTTATGCACTGTAATGTTCTATGTTCTATGACTGTATCACCCTATATTAGCTGAGCGGTTCCATTAGCTGAGCCTTTGTTGTACTATAATGTTCTATGTTGTCTTAGTCGAACTTCCTTTACCAGTCGAGTAGTTCCATAATGGGCCTGTAATGCTTCATGTTCTCTGGGTCTTACCTCCTTTATTAGCTGAGTGTGTCCATAAAGGGCCTGTACTGCCCTGTAATTCTCCATGTTCAAACTGTCTAACTTTCTTCATTAGCTGAATGTTTCCAAAAAAGGGCCTGTACTGTGCTGTAATGCTCCATGATCTAACTTCATAGATGTGTACTGTGCTGTAATGTTCTACTTTATATGAGTATAGCTTCTTCTATTAGCCAAGCGGTTCCATAAAGGGCCTGTACTGCGCTGCAATGTTGGAGGAGTCGAAATTTCTTTATTAGCCCAGTGTTTGCATAAAAGGCCTGTAGTGTGCTGTAATGCTCCATGTTGTATTTGTCTAACTTCCTTTATTAGTAGAGGGGTTCCATAAAAAACCTGTACTGCACTGTACTGTTTTATGTTATATTAGTATATTGTCTGTTAATAGACGAACAATTCCATAAACTGCCTGTGCTGTGCAGTAATGTGCTACGTTCTATGAGTGTAACATTCTTTATTAGCCAAGCGGTTCCACAAAGGGCCTGTACTGCACTGTCATGATCTATGTTCTATGAGTCTTACTTCCGTTATTAGCTGAACGATTCCATACAGGGCATGTATTGCGCTGTTATGTTCTATGTTCTATGAGTGTGACACCCTAAATTAGCCAAGCGGTTCCATAAATGGCCTTTACTGCACTGTAATTTTCTATGTTCAATGTGGAGAGAGTGAGGTCTGCAGAAGCTGGAGATCAGAGCTGAAAATGTGTTGCTGGAAAAGCGCAGCAGGTCAGGCAGCATCCAGGGAACAGGAGAATCGACGTTTCGGGCATAAGCCCTGAAGAAGAGCTGTAAATGTTCTACATTGTAATGTTCTATGTTGTATGTGAAATTTACTTTATTACTGCGCTGTAATGTTCTATGTTCTATGAGTGTAACACACTGTGTTAGCCAAGCGGTTCCACAAAGCGCCTCTACTATGCTGTAATGTTCTATGTTGTATTAGTCTAATGTCCATTATGAACCGAGTGGTTCCGTATAGGGTTGAACTTCCACTATCAAGTGACCGGTTCCATATAGGGCCTATACTACACTGTAATGATCTATATTCTCTGAGTCTAACTTCCTTTATTAGGCAACCGGTTCCATAAAGGCCATGTACTGCGCTGTAGAGTTCTATGTTGTGTTTGTCTGACATCCTTTATCAGGCAAGCGGTTCCATAACAAACCTGTACTGCGCTGTAATGTGCTTTGTTGTATTAGTGTATTGTCTGTTAATAGCCGAACGGTTCCGTAACTGCCTGTGCTGCGCAGTGATGTGCTACATTCTATGAGTCTAACTTCCTTTATTAGCAGAGCGGTTCCAAAAGGGCCTGTACTGCGCTGTTATGATCTATGATGTATTAGTCAAACTTCCTTTATTTGCCGAGCAGTTCCATAAAGAGCCTGTAATGTATTGAAATATCCTATGTTCTATGAGTCTTACTTCCTTTATTATCTGAGCGATTCCATGCAGGGCCTGTACTGTGCTGAAATGTTCGATGTTCTGTGAGTGTATCATCCTGTGTTAACTAAGCGGTTCCATAAAGAACCTCGACTATGCTGTACTGTCTTATGTTATATTAGTGCATTGTCTGTCAAGAACCGAGCGGTTCCATAAACTACCTGTGCTGCACAGTAATGTGCTATGTTCTATGACTGTAACATTCTTTATTAGCTAAGCGGTACCACAAAGGGCCTGTACTGCGCTGT
>NW_025193723.1:0-3993 GCF_004010195.1 Chiloscyllium plagiosum | reverse complement strand
CTATCAGTGCAGTTCCTGCAGTATGTGTCTATCTGTGCAGTTCCTGCAATGTGTGTCTATCAGTGCAGTTCCTGCAGTGGTGTCTATCAGTGCAGTTCCTGCAATGTGTGTCTATCTGTGCAGTTCCTGCAATGTGTGTCTATCAGTGCAGTTCCTGCAGTGGTGTCTATCAGTGCAGTTCCTGCAGTATGTGTCTATCAGTGCAGTTCCTGCAATGTGTGTCTATCAGTGCAGTTCCTGCAGTACGTGTCTATCAGTGCAGTTCCTGCAATGTGTGTCTATCAGTGCAGTTCCTGCAGTGTGCGTCTATCAGTTCAGTTCCTGCAGTGTGCGTCTGTCAGTGCAGTTCCTGCAATGTGTGTCTATCCGTGCAGTTCCTGCAGTGTGCGTCTATCAGTGCAGTTCCTGCAGTGGTGTATATCAGTGCAGTTCCTGCAATGTGTGCCTATCAGTGCAGTTCCTGCAATGTGTGTCTATCAGTTCAGTTCCTGCAATGTGCTTCTATCAGTGCAGTTCCTGCAGTATGTGTCTATCAGTGCAGTTCCTGCAGTGTGTGTCTATCAGTGCAGTTCCTGCTGTGTCTGTCTATCAGTGCCATTCCTGCAATGTGTGTCTATCAGTGCAGTTCCTGCAATGTGTGTCTATCAGTTCAGTTCCTGCAGTATGTGTCTATCAGTGCAGTTCCTGCAATGTGTGTCTATCAATTCAGTTCCTGCAGTGTGTGTCTATCAGTGCAGTTCCAGCAGTGTGTGTCTATCAGTGCAGTTACTCCAGTGTGTGTCTATCAGTGCAGTTACTGCAGTGTGTGTATCTGTCAGTGCAGTTCCTGCAGTGTGTGTCTATCAGTGCAGTTCCTGCAGTGTGCGTCTATCAGTGCAGTTCCTGCAGTGTGTGTCTATCAGTGCAGATCCTGCTGTGTGTGTTTATCAGTGGAGTTCCTGCAGTGTGAGTCAGTCAGGTCAGTTCCTGCAGTGTCTGTCTATCAGTGCAGTTCCTGCAGTGCGTGACTATCTGTTCAGTTCCTGCAGTTTGTGACTATCAGTGCAGTTCCTGCAGTGTGTGTCTATCAGTTCAGTTCCTGCAATGTGCGTCTATCAGTGCAGTTCCTGCAGTGTGTGTCTGTGAGTGCAGTTCCTGCAGCGTGTCTATCTGTGCCATTCCTGCTGTGTCTGTCTATCAGTGCAGTTCCTGCAGTGTGTGTCTATCAGAGCAGTTTCTGCGGTTTGTGTCTACCAGTGCAGTTCCTGAAGTGTGTGTCTACCAGTGCAGTTCCTGAAGTGTGTGTCTAACAGTGCAGTTCCTGCAGTGTGTGTCTGTCAGTGCAGTTCCTGCAGTGTGTGTCTATCAGTGCAGTTCCTGCAGTGTGTGTCTATCAGTGCAGATCCGGAAGTGTGTGTGAATCAGTGCAGTTCCGACTGTGTGTGTGTATCAGTGAATTTCCTGCAGTGTGAGTATCAGTGCAGTTACTGCAATGTGTATGTCAGTGTAGTTCCTGCAGTGTTTGTCTGTCAGTGCAGTTCCTGCAGTGTGTGTCTATCAGTGCAGTTCCTGCAGTGTGTGTCTGTGAGTGCTGTTCCTGCAGTGTGTCTATCTGTGCAGTTCCTGCTGTGTCTGTCTATCAGTGCAGTTCCTGCAGTGTGTGTCTATCAGAGCAGTTTCTGCGGTTTGTGTCTACCAGTGCAGTTCCTGAAGTGTGTGTCTACCAGTGCAGTTCCTGAAGTGTGTGTCTAACAGTGCAGTTCCTGCAGTGTGTGTCTGTCAGTGCAGTTCCTGCAGTGTGTGTCTATCAGTGCAGTTCCTGCAGTGTGTGTCTATCAGTGCAGTTCCTGCAGTGTGTGTCTATCAGTGCAGTTCCTGCAGTGTGTGTCTATCAGTGTAGTTCCTGCAGTGTGTGTCTATCAGTGCAGATCCTGAAGTGTGTGTGAATCAGTGCAGTTCCGACTGTGTGTGTGTATCAGTGAATTTCCTGCAGTGTGAGTATCAGTGCAGTTACTGCAGTGTGTATGTCAGTGTAGTTCCTGCAGTGTTTCTCTATCAGTGCAGTTCCTGCAGTGTGTGTCTATCAGTTCAGTTCCTGCAGTGTGTATGCCAGTGCAGTTCCTGCAGTGTGTGTCTATCAGTGCAGTTCCTGCAGTGTGTGTCTATCGGAGCAGTTCCTGCAATGTGTGTCCATCAGTGCCATTCCTACAATGTGTGTCTATCAGTGCAGTTCCTGCAGTGTGTGTCTATCAGTGCAGTTCCTGCAGTGTCTGTCTATCGGAGCAGTTCCTGCAGTGTGTGTCTATCAGTGCAGTTCCTGCAGTGTCTGTCTATCGTTGCAGTTCCTGCGGTGTGTGTCTATCAGTGCAGTTCCTGCAGTGTCCGTCTATCAGTGCAGTTGCTGCAGTGTGTGTCTGTCAGTGCAGTTCCTGCAGTGTGTGTCTATCAGTGCAGTTCCTGCAGTGTGTGTCCATCAGTGCAGATCCTTCAGTGTGTGTCCATCAGTGCAGTTGCTGCAGTGTGTGTCTATCAGTGCAGTTCCTGCAGTGTGTGTCTATCAGTGAAGATCCTGCAGTGTGTGTCTATCAATGCAGTTGCTGCAGTGTGTGTCTATCAGTGCAGTTCCTGCAGTGTCTGTCTATCAGTGCAGTTCCTGCAGTGTGTGTCTGTCAGTGCAGATCCTGCAGTGTGTGTCCATCAGTGCAGTTGCTGCAGTGTGTGTCTATCAGTGCAGATCCTGCTGTGTGTGACTATCAGTGGAGTCCCTGTAGTGTGAGTCAGTCAGGTCAGTTCCTGCAATGTGTGTCTATCACTGCAGTTCCTGCAGTGTGTGTCTATCAGTGCAGTTCCTGCAGTGTGCGTCTCTCTGTGCAGTTCATGCAGAGTGTGTCTATCATGCAGTTCCTGCAGTATGTTTCTCTGTGCAGCTCCTGCAGTGTGTGTCTATCAGTGGAAATCCTGCAGTGTGTGTCGATCAGTGCAGTTCCTGCAGTGTGTGTCTATCAGTGCAGACCCTGCTGTGTGTGACTATCCGTGGAGTTCCTGCAGTGCGTGTCTATCAGTGCAGATCCTGCTATGTGTGACTATCAGTGGAGTTCCTGCAGTGCGTGTCTATCAGTGCAGACCCTGACTATCAGTGGAGTTCCTGCAGTGCGTGTCTATCAGTGCAGACCCTGCTGTGTGTGACTATCAGTACAGTTCCTGCAGTGTGTGTCTATCAGTGCAGTTCCTGCAGTGTGAGTCTGTCAGGTCAGTTCCTGCAGTGTGTGTCTATCAGTGCAGTTCCTGCAGTGTGAGTCTGTCAGTGCAATTCCTGCAGTGTGTGTCTATCAGTGCAGTTCCTGCAGTGTGTGTCTATCAGTGCAGTTCCTACAGTGTGTGTCTGTCAGTGCAATTCCTGCAGTGTGTGTCTATCTGTGCAGTTCCTGCAGTGCGTGTCTATCAGTGCAGTTCCTGCAGTGTGAGTCTGTCAGGTCAGTTCCTGTAGTGTGTGTCTGTCAGTGCAATTCCCTCAGTGTGCGTCTGTCAGTGCAGTTCCTGCAGTGTGTGTCTGTCAGTGCAATTCCTGCAGTGTGTGTCAATCAGTGCAGTTCCTGCAGTGTGTGTGTGTCAGTGCAATTCCTGCAGTGTGCGTCTGTCAGTGCAGTTCCTGCAGTGTGTGTCTATCAGTGCAGTTTCTGCAGTGTGTGTCGATCAGTGCAGTTTCTGCAGTGTGTGTCTATCAGTGCAGTTCCTGCAGTGTGTGTCTGTCAATGCAGTTCCTGCAGTGTGTGTCTGTCAGTGCAGTTCCTGCAGTGTGTGTCTATCACTGCAGTTCCTGCAGTGTGTGTCTATCAGTGCAGATCCTGCAGTGTGTGTCGATCAGTGCAGTTCCTGCAGTGTGTGTCTATCAGTGCAGATCCTGCAGTGTGTGTCTATCAGCGCAGTTTCTGCAGTGTGTGTCTATCAGTGCAGTTCCTGCAGTGTGTGTCAATCAGTGCATTTCCTGCAGTGTGTGTCTATCAGTGCAGTTCC
>NW_025193722.1:0-3993 GCF_004010195.1 Chiloscyllium plagiosum | reverse complement strand
CCCATCTCACTAACACCTTCAGTCCAATTTCACTGCCAACCTCAGTCCCATCTCACTTCCACCCTCAGTCCCTTTTCACTAACACCCTCAGTCCCATCTCACTAACCCCTCAGTCCCATCTTACTATCTGTTTCTTTTCACTACCACTATCTATTAGTAACAAAGACAGTTGAGGGTCAGTATCAGAAGTTTAAGAAAGGTGTTCATAACTCACAATAAAGATTTATCCCAACGACCAAGAAGGATTCTTGAAGCAATGCCTTGATCTGTCAGAGTCAATCACCCTGGTTTAAAATTTAAATGCAGCTTGGCAATTAATTGTCAATCAGCACTCAAGGTAATCTGTCCATAGCTACATTAGAGTCCACTTGCCAACCAATCAACACTTTTCTCATATCTCATATAAATATTAGTTTTTCCTTGAATTGGTACTCTCGCAAGTGTTTTGAAAAGGGAAAGACAAAAATCTTTGAGAAAATGTGTCTTTTTGTCAACAGTAGTCAAGGTATTTAATGTATTCCTAATACCTAAGTGGCTTGCTATTGGAATATCATGAGCTACTCAGAAAGTGTAATTGTTATACTCAGATGGAACTACCACCTGATTGAATACTGTCTGTTCCGCATCGACTGATATTCCTCATCTACGGCATTGACAAAAGACCAGACTTATTTCAACTGCAGAAGTGAAAACTAAGGTCTGTATTTTACTATTTTTTGATCAAAATGTTTCTTCAAATGAGACTAATGACACACAGTCTGCCATCGCCCAAAATTACTTTTCTCCTACCATCTTCTGCTCCTCTTCATTAATTCTGTAGTTGACCTCTTCAGTGCCCATCTTGTGGTATCAGGCATCAGAAGACTTGAAGGTGCTCACCGCTAAGAGAAAGGTAAGTCAGAAATATTTTCCTAATCGTTCAGGTTCTGTATATTTTCATTTTTTCCACAGTTTCCCAACATTCTCACCATTCTCTCTGTCACTGAGGGGAGCTTAAAATTCTTCATTTTGATAAGATTTGATAAATGTTTGCAAAATAAAGAAGAGTGAACAGAGAAAGACTTTTCCCTTGAGTTGCAAAATCAACGGGATCATCATCATAAAATCTACCATTGGAAAGTAGGCTGATAATTTTGAAGTATTTACTTTTTGCATTAGATTTCTGAAGTTTTATCACGAAGTCTAATTGAGGTGTTATTAGGCTACAGATATAGCTTTGATATTTTGCGTATTTTTCTTTTCACCTCAGTTTTTAATAAACTGCTGCTTCACAGATGGAATGTCATCCAATATGTATTTACTCCACCCCTAACCTAACAGGATTCAGTTACTGTGGAATATTTAATATGGTAGTTCATGCAAATTGCACGAGACCTCCTTAATACTGTATGACATTATCAATTTGCATTCCTTCTATTAAATGAAGTGAAAATGTAATTAAAAAATGACTGACAAGTGAGCTTTCTGAACAATTATGGATACAAAGACTTATGAATCATATCAGCAATGGAAATTAATTGCCAAGATGTTATTGACCATCAGTCTTATATTCTCCAACTCAGATGAACGTCAATCACGATGAGCTCTCAGTAATTGTTTCAAACAGAATTACCCATCAACCATGCTTTGACAAGAGAACTCTTCTTGTCTTCCGTTTTTTTCTTCAGTTTCTTCAATTTTGGCAGCAACACTAAATTCTCTTGTGTAATGTTGTCAAATTCTCCCTTTTCCCTCCATGTTCCAGCCAACTCATCAGCCAGATGAATCTTTTCCTTCACTGTCACTGTTGTTCTAGTGCTGACTTCTACCTCATGGATTGTAGGAGCACAGCCTACAACAAACTTGGCGATTATATTCACTCTGCTCCTTCCTTTTATTAGTGCTACGATCAAAACGGATTCTATATCTCCCCAACAATGTGGTTGAGATTGAGGATTCATTTTAATCTAATTCAGGGAGGTGAACCCATCCTTTCATGCAGTGTGATTGCGTATTCATATTTATTCCATAGGTCATATAATGTTTACAAAGGTTCAGGAAGACAAATTATGGCAGTAATGCATTTCCTATATTACAATAATGACTGCATCTCCGAATGTACTCCACTGGATGAAATGCTTCATGGTGTCTGGGTGTCATAAAAGATGTTCTTTCTTACAAAAAAATGCACATACAAAAGAGCATAAGAAATCAAGATATAGAAAATGGTGCATTAAAGTGGCTCTTCAATTAAAAGAGGGTTCATTATAAAAGGATATATATTACAAAAAATGGTGAAGGGAGTTAAAGGGAGTATGTTACGCCTATCATGTACCACAGGAAGAAATGTCAGAGAAAGATGGATATTGAAAACCTGTACTGTCAAAAACATTCTGTTAAGTGGGTTGCATATAGACAGAAATGTATGTCTGTGCTTCTGTCTTTCTGTACAACAGCCAGCTTGTCTACTCCTATTTTTGTATGTGATCCACAAACATCTTTTTTTCCTTTTCAAATGTCTGTACCATTTCCAGTTAAATCTATTTCTAGATTTTGCTGCCACAATTGAATACAATTCAGAGATTCTCAAGCTAATTACTCCATATCCACTGTGTATTGTTTTTGTAGCCATCCTTTAATTCTCTATCTCAAATGTGTCACCCTCATCTTGTTAACATCAGCAGGAATCCAAACCCAAAGCAATGGGTTTGCTTGGCAAAAGAAATACAACAGGTCCCCAGTGAGCCTATTACACTCGACTCCACTTGTCCCCAGTTGGCCAATCCTCACCATGTAATCTAATCTAAAAAACATGTGGTCTAAATGAAGGGCCTCTGTTCAGCTCTTGACGATGGGATCATTACCACTAAGTTATTGATTGACATTATATCTATGCTCATAGCTATGGTTAGTTGTACAATAGTTTTTCTCTTGTTTGTCAATGAGAATAGGAATTATTTTAATTTTCTTTCCTTATCCTGAGAAATTTTCAGTATTAACATAGTTTATATTTTGCCATTATGCAAGCCTAATTAGGTGTCTGCTGCACTCAACCAGAAAAATATAAAGTACTTGAAATGGTTCAATGCACCAGCATTAATACACTTGGACATGGTAATTTATTCATTTAAATGAGACGAGGAGATAAATATTGTACTATTTGTGACACATTGTGCACCTCATGTGAGAATACGTCAATGTCTTGTTTCCTTGCAGATTTGGTAATATTTAATTTAATTTAAACCAGTTGACTTCAATGGTACAGTTTCTAGTTCAAATAATCATTGAAGCAGAAAGGTGTCAAAAAGGGGATTGACAAAGCAGACATAAAAAGGGTGTTGCCTCATGGGGCAATCGAGAATGCGAGAACGTAGGTTTAGGGGTATCAGGTTTAAAACAGAGATGAGGAGAAATTACGTCTGGCAAAAAAGTCATGAACTCATGGATTCCACTATCTCAGAGTGTGATAGATACTGGGACATTGAGTAAATTTAAGGAGGAGGAAGACAGATTTTTAATTAATAATAGGTTGAAGGATTATGGAGAGTGGACTTAAGACAGTGATGACATCAGTATTGATGGTATCAATTAGCAGAGTAGACTTGAGGGGTTGCTTTGCCTACTCCTGTTCTGTGTTCATAAAGTTCTAATAACACTCAATGCTTCCAGTTAATGCAACTGACTAGGTGAGAGCACCAGTTGGCTTAAAATCATAATCTCCACTTATTCCAACTTCACCCAATTAAAATCATTTGTGACGCGTTAATTTCAGTTGAAATGATAAGATGTTGTGAAACTTGAAAGGGTTCAGAAAAGATTTGCAAGCATGTTGCCAAGGTTGGAAGATTTGAGCTACAGGGAGAGGCTTAATAGGCTGCGGCTGTTTTCCCTGGAGTGTCGGAGACTGAGGGGGGACCTTATAGAGGTTTATAAAATCTGAGGGGCATGGATAGTGTGAATAGACAAGGTCTTTTCCCTCAAGTGGGGGAGTCCAGAACTAGAAGGCTTAGGTTT
>NW_025193721.1:2774-3993 GCF_004010195.1 Chiloscyllium plagiosum | reverse complement strand
CACAGTGAGTCCCGAACAGTGTGTGAACAGTGAGTCCCGAACAGTGTGTGGACAGTGAGTCCCGAAACAATGTATGAACAGTCTGTACCGGAACCGTGTGTGAGCAGTGAGTCCCGGTACAGTGTGTGAACTGTGAGCCCCGGTACAGAGTGTGAACTGTGAGTCCCGGAACAGTGTGTAAACTGTGAGCCCCGGTACAGTGTGTGAACTGCGAGCCCCGGAACAGTGTGTGAACAGTGAGTCCCGGTACAGTGTGTGAACTGTGAGCTCCGGAACAGTGAGTGAGCAGTGAGTCCCGGTACAGTGTGTGAACTGTGAGCCCCTGAACAGTGTGTGAACTGTGAGTCCCGGAACAGTGTGTGAACAGTCAGTACCGGAACAGTGTGTGAACAGTGAGCACCGGAACCGTGCGTGGACAGTGAGTCCCGGAACAGTGTGTGAAGAGTTAGTCCCGGAACAGTGTGTGAACAGTGAGTACCCGAACAGTGTTTAAACAGTGAGCCCAGAAACAGAGTGTGAATAATGAGTACCGGAACAGTGTGTGAATAATGAGTACAGGAACATTGTGTGAACAGTGAGCCCCGGAAAAGTGTGTGAAGAGTGAGTCCCGAAAAGTGTGTGAACAGTGAGAACCGGAACAGTGAGAGGACAGTGAGTCCCAGAACAGTGTGTGAACAGTGAGCCCTGGAACAGTGTGTGAACAGTGAGTCCCGGAACAGTGCGTGAACAGTGAGTACTGGAACAGTGTGTGAAACGTGAGCCCCGGAACAGTGTATGAGCAGTGAGTCCCGGAACAGTGTGTGGACAGTGAGTCCTGGAACAGTGTGTGAACAGTGAGTCCCGGAACAGTGTATGAACAGTGAGTCCTGGAACAGTGTGTGAACAGTGAGTACCGCAACAGTGTGTGAACAGTGAGTACCGTAACAGTGTGTGAACATTGAGCCCCGGAACAGTGCGTGAACAGTGAGTACTGGAACAGTGTGTGAAACGTGAGCCCCGGAACAGTGTATGAGCAGTGAGTCCCGGAACAGTGTATGAACAGTGAGCCCCGGAACATGTTGTGAACAGTGAGTACCGCAACAGTGTGTGAACAGTGAGTACCGCAACAGTGTGTGAACAGTGAGTACCGCAACAGTGTGTGAACAGTGAGTACCGCAACAGTGTGTGAACAGTGAGTACCGCAACAGTGTGTGAACAGTGAGTACCGCAACAGTGTGTG
>NW_025193721.1:0-2294 GCF_004010195.1 Chiloscyllium plagiosum | reverse complement strand
GAACAGCGCATGCAAAGTTAGTCCCGGAACAGTGTGTGAATCGTGAGCCCGAAACAGTGTGTGAACTGTGAGAACCGGAACAGTGTGTGGACAGTGAGTCCCGAAACAGTGTATGAACAGTCTGTACCGGAACCGTGTGTGAGCAGTGAGTCCCGGTACAGTGTGTGAACTGTGAGCCCCGGTACAGTGTGTGAACTGTGAGTCCCGGAACAGTGTGTAAACTGTGAGCCCCGGTACAGTGTGTGAACTGTGAGCCCCGGAACAGTGTGTGAACAGTGAGTCCCGGTACAGTGTGTGAATTGTGAGCTCCGGAACAGTGAGTGAGCAGTGAGCCTCGGTACAGTGTGTGAACTGTGAGCCCCTGAACAGTGTGTGAACTGTGAGTCCCGGTACAGTGTGTGAACTGTGAGCCTCGGAATAGTGTGTGAACAGTGAGTCCCGGTTACAGTGTGTGAACTGTGAGCTCCGGAACAGTGTGTGAGTAGTGAGGCCCAGAACAGTGTGTGAACAGTGAGTCCCGGTACAGTGTGTGAACTGTGAGCCTCGGAACAGTGTGTGAACAGTGAGTCCCGGAACAGTGTGTGAACATTGAGCCCCGGAACAGTGCGTGAACAGTGAGTACCGGAACAGTGTGTGAAACGTGAGTCCCGGAACAGTGTATGAACAGTGAGCCCCGGAACAGTGTGTGAACAGTGAGTCCTGGAACAGTGTGTGAACAGTGTGTACCGGAACAGTGTGTGAAAAGTGAGTACCTGAACAGTGAGCACGGAACAGTGTGTGAACAGTGAGGCCGAGAACACTGTGTGAACAGTCCCGGAACAGCGCGTGCACAGTCAGTCCCGTAACAATGTGTGAACAGTGAGTCCTGGCACAGTGTGTGAACAGTGAGTCCCGGAACAGTGTGTGAACAGTGAGCCCGGAACAGTGTGTGAACAGTCAGTACCGGAACAGTGTGTGAACAGTGAGCACCGGAACCGTGCAAAAGTGAGTACCGGAACAGTGTATGAAGTGTGAGTCCCGGAACAGTGTGTGAAGAGTGAGTACCGGACATTGTGTGAACAGTGAGTACTGGAAGAGTGTGTGAACAGTGAGCCCTAGAACATTGTGTGAACAGTGAGCCCCGGAAAAGTGTGTGAAGAGTGAGTCCCGAAAAGTGTGTGAACAGTGAGAACTGGAACAGTGAGAGGACAGTGAGTCCCAGAACAGTGTGTGAACAGTGAGCCCCGGAACAGCGCTTGCACAGTGAGTTCTGAATAGTGTGTGAACAGTGAGTCCCGAACAGTGTGTGGACAGTGAGTCCCGGAACAGTGTGTGAACATTGAACCCCGGAACAGTGTGTGAAAAGTGACTCCCGGAACAGCACGTGCACAGAGAGTCCCGAAACAGTGTGCGAACAGTGAGTCCCGGAACAGTGCATGCAAAGTTAGTCCCGGAACAGTGTGTGAATCGTGAGCCCGAAACAGTGTGTGAACTGTGAGAACTGGAACAGTGTGTGGACAGTGAGTCCCGAAACAGTGTATGAACAGTCTGTACCGGAACCGTGTGTGAGCAGTGAGTCCCGGTACAGTGTGTGAACTGTGAGCCCCGGTACAGTGTGTGAACAGTGAGTCCTGTAACAGTGTGTGAACAGTGAGTCCTGTAACAGTGTGTGAACAGTGAGCCCCGGAACAGTGTGTGAACAGTGAGTACCGGAACAGTGTGTGAAGAGTGAGCCCGGAACAGTGTGTGAACAGCGTGTCCCGGAACAGGGTGTGAACAGTGTGTACTTGAACAATGTGTGTACAGTGAGCCACGGTACAGTGTGTGAACAGTGACTGCCAGAACAGTGTGTGAACAGTGAGTACCGGAATAGTGTGTGAAGAGTGAGTCCCGGAACAGTGTGTGAACAGTGAGTACCGCAACAGTGTGTGAACAGTGAGTACCGCAACAGTGTGTGAACATTGAGCCCCGGAACAGTGTGTGAAACGTGAGCCCCGGAACAGTGTATGAGCAGTGAGTCCCGGAACAGTGTATGAACAGTGAGCCCCGGAACATGTGTGAACAGTGAGTACCGGAACAGTGTGTGAACAGTGAGTCCTGGAACAGTGTGTGAACAGTGATACCGGAACAGTGTATGAAACGTGAGCCCCGGAACAGTGTGTGAACAGTGAGTACCGCAACAGTGTGTGGACAGTGAGTCCCGGAACAGTGTGTGGACAGTGAGTCCCGGAACAGTGTGTGGACAGTGAGTACCGCAACAGTGTGTGAACAGTGAGTACCGCAACAGTGTGTGAACATTGAACCCCGGAACAGTG
>NW_025193720.1:2709-3992 GCF_004010195.1 Chiloscyllium plagiosum | reverse complement strand
CAGGGAAAACAGCCCCAGCCTGTTCAGAGTCTCCCTACAGCTCAAATCCTCCAACCCCGGCAACATTGTTGTAAATCTTTTCTGAACCCTTTCAAGTTTCACAACATCTTTCTGATAGGAAGAAGACCAGAATTGCATACAATATTCCAATAGTAGCCTAACCAATGTCCTGTATAGCCGTAACATGACCTCCCATTCCTTTACTCAATACTCTGACCAATAAAGGAAAGCATACCAAACGCCTTCTTCACTATCCTATCTACCTGCGACTCCACTTTCAAGGAGCTATGAACCTGCACTCCAAGGTCTCTTTGTTCAGCAACACTCTCTAGGACCTTACCATTAAGTGCATAAGTCCTGCTAAGATTTGCTTTCTCAAAATGAGGCACCTCACATTTATTTGAATTAAACTCCATCAGCCATTTCTCAGCCCATTGGCCCATCTGGTCAAGATCCTGTTGTAATCTGAGGTAACCCTCTACACTGTCCACTAAACCTTCAATTTTGGTGTCATCTGCAAACTTACTAACTGTACCTCTTACGCTCACATCCAAATCATTTATGTAAATGACAAAACGTAGAGGACCCAGCACTGATTCTTGTGGCACTCCACTGGTCACAGGCCTCCAGTCTGAAAAACAACTCTCCACCACCACCCTCTGTCTTCTTCCTTTGAGCCACTGAATGAAAAATGTGCTTTAGTTTTCACTCATGAGGATGACCTTGTCATTTGTGAGGACAGCGTGAAAGTGGTTGATACGTTCAAACAGATTAATGCTAAGAAGGACGATGTGTTGGAAATTTTGAAAGCATGAGGATAGATAATTTCCTGGGTTAGATGGAATGTACCCTAGGTTACTATGGGAAGCAAGGCAAGAGATTGCTGTATCTTTGGTGATGATCTTTGCATCATCACTGCCCACTGGAGTAGTACAAGATGATTGGAGGGTGGCAAATGTTATTCCCTTGTTAAAGAAAGGGAATAGGGATAATCATGGGAATTACAGACCAGTCAGTCTTACATCAGTGGTGGGCAAATTATTGGAGGCGATTCTGAGAGACAGGATTTATTATTATTTGGAAAGTCATAGTTTGATTAGAGATAGTTAGCATGGTTTTGTGAGGGTTAGGTCATGCCTCACAAGCCTTATTGAATTATTTGAGGACATGACAAAACACATTAATGAAGGTAAAGCAGTGGACGTTTTATATATGGATTGTAGCAAGGTGTTTGATAAGGTTCTCCATGGTAGGCTCATTCAGAAAGTAATGAGGCTTGGGAT
>NW_025193720.1:0-1775 GCF_004010195.1 Chiloscyllium plagiosum | reverse complement strand
TGTGTTGCTTTTGTTTTGAAAAGGATGCTTTTTTTATTTACGTATGGATGCACATGCGTGTGTATGTGCGTGTGTGAACAGCGAAAAGTGATGTTTGTTGGCTAGCCCTCAAAATGTCAGCTCACGCCAAGACAAGTTATGTCATATCCCACGAAGTCGCCGGAAACAGTAAACCATTTTCTGATGGAGAGTTTATTAAGGAGCGCTTGTTGGACTCTGCAGAACTAATATGCCCGGAGAAAAAGGAGGCATTTGAGAATGTGCCCCTTTCATGATGCACTGTAATGAGAAGGACTGGGGACATCGCGAGAAATCTGGAGCTTCAGCTGCAGCACAGAGCGGTCAACTTTGACTTTTTTTCCTTGGCTTTGGATGAGAGCTGCGATGTACGTGACACAGCCCAGCTACTCATTTTTGTACGTGGGATAATTACGGACTTTAAAATCACAGAGAAGATGGCATCCATGCAGTCAATGAAAGGAACAACAACTGGTAATGATTTGTTCATGGAGGTAAATGCATGTTTGGACATGTTGGGACTAAAATGGGACAAACTGGTGGGTGTGACAATGGATGGTTGTCCAAATCTAACGGGAAAAAATGTTGGACTCTTAAAGAGAACGCAGGATAAAGTGACAGAAATTGGTATTTTTTCATTGTATAATACATCAGGAAGTGTTGTGTAAGTCAGTGTTAAAAATTAACCATGTGGTTGATGTTGTAACTAAAATAGTTAACTTCATCCAGGCAGTTTGTTGCACTTTTGGAGGAAAATGAGACTGAATATCGTGACATAGGCTTCCACACAGCTGTTAGGTGGCTCAGCCTGGGCAAAATGCTGAAAAGTGTATTGGACCTGAGAGGAGAGATTCAAGATTTCTGTGTGAAGCAAGGGAATGGAATTCTACACCTTTCAGATGCAGACTGGATTGCAGACCTTGGTTTTGCTGTTGATGTGACTGCATTCAATTAGCCTCACTCCAACTTATGAATGAACTAAATATGAAACTGCAGTGCAAGTGCCTTTTTGTGCATGAAATGTACAACTTGGTGAAGGCTTTTATGAGAAAGTTGCAGCTTCTCTCAAGCCAAATGGAGGACAACATTCTCACTCACTTGCCGACACAGAAGGAAGCCGCACCTTCAGCTGCTCCACCTCCCACAGGTACTCATCTATGTTAGAAGCACTGCATGGTGAATTTTCAAGGTGATTTCAAGACTTTAAAATGGTTGAGAATGAAATGCACATGATTTTTTTCTCCATTTAAATGCAATGTGGAAAATGCACCTAGTGATGTTCAGCTTGAACTCATTGACCTGCAGTCTGGCACACTCCTGGCAGAGTACTTTAGGTCAGTCTCACTGCTTGATTTTTATTCTTCCCTCAAAGAGGAGAACTGTCCACCCATGAGGAGGCATGCTCAGAAAATTCTAGTCCTCTTTGGATCTACCTATATATGCGAACAGACATTCTCAGTGATGAAGTTCAACAAATCCAAATACAGATCCTCTGTCACTGATGATCACCTTTCAGCTGTCCTTTGCATATCCACCTCAGACATTCAACCACATTTCAGTGCACTTGTTCAAGCCCAAAACAGACTGGATTTTTCTCACTAAACAAGTCAAATGAACCGAAAAACATCAAAAGCATTTATTGCTTTTTGTATAGAGTTGTTTGTTGTTTGTAATACTGAACAATAATGAAACAACTTTTCATTATTGGTTTGTGAGATTAACATATTAAAAATAAATTACTGAAATTATTGTTTTTA
>NW_025193719.1:2168-3992 GCF_004010195.1 Chiloscyllium plagiosum | reverse complement strand
AGGGAGGTAAGGCTGTAAAAAAGGGTTATGGCACGCTTGCCTTCAAAGGGGCATTGGGTATAAGGATAGACAAGTTATGCTGCAGCTTTATCGAACATTAGTTAGGTCACTCTTGGAATATTGCATACAGTTCTGGTCACCACACTACCAGAAGGATGTGGATGTTTTGAAGATGGTGCAGAAAATGTTTATCAGGATATTGTCTGGTATGGCGGACAGTAGTCCTGAAGAAAGGTTGGATAGACTGGGTTTGTTTTCACTGGAATGCAGAAAAATGAGGTGTGTCCTGATAGAAGTTTATAAAGTTGTAAATGGGATATGTAGAGTGGAGAATATGAGGCTTTTTATCCCCAGGATGGAGGGGTCAATTATTGGGCAACAGAGGTTCAAGGGGCAGGGGAATTTAAAAGAGATGTGCGAGGCAGTATTTCACACAAAGGGAGTTGAGTGCCTGGAACAGACTGCCAGAGGAGGGGGTGGAAGCAGACACAGTAGAAGTATTCAAGAAATACCTGCACTAATGCATGAATAGGAAGGGAATAGAGGGATATGAATCCTGTAGGTGAAGACAGTTTCTGGATAGAAGGGCAAAATGTGTTAGCACAGGCTAGAAAGGCCGAAGGGCCTGTTCCTGTGTCTCTGACACTCAGCCTGTTTATGTCAGCGAGGATTCTCCAGGTTATATCCTGGTAACGATTTGAGTTTTCCTTGTGAAACCCAGTTGGGAATGTTAATGGCATTGAATCTTCCACACACTCCCACCTCTCTTGATGCTCACACTTGTCTGGTTAATCCTTCCCATTTCCTTCTCCTCTCCAAGTTCATTCCATTTCAGTAAAGTCTGTGATAACAATGTGGAAAGCCTCTTGATATTTTAAATACACTGTCTGCAGGAAAATGTTTGGCCGAGGTTTTAATATTGTTTTATAAGGTAATGACGTCAATACACCAGTGTTGTTTACGGCTGGGAACATTTAACATCATAGTCCTTGTTTTAAATGGACCCTAACTCGTGATAATGCATTTTACAATGTTTCTCTCCCCTACCATCTCGGACATTGGAAGGAAATGCCCAGGGAGCAGGTTAACATGGTGCAAAAAGCCTTTCAGCTGAAGCTTCAGTGTTTGCGTGGTATGAAGAGGTTTGCAAAAGTGTTTTGATGAGGAAAGTGCATCTTCAACACCATGTGACGGAGTGGGTGTCTGGTTGAATTCTCGCTTGTTTTAAATGTGTCAGTGTGACTTTCCCCACTCTCTGGGGGGTGTCACTATCATTATCCCCACCCCACCCTTTACTCTCGGCGTGATACCATTTTTAGCATCCTTTCTGTCTGAGAATGTCATTGTTCTTGTCCCTCCCTCTCTCAGGGATGGGGTGGGTGTTTCACATGCACCTGGTTTGTTAGATCCATTTACTCACTTGTAAAATGGGTAATCCCTGTTTTACTCTGGTAACAGTGAGTTAAAGCCCGGCACAGTTCATTCTTCATCTCCATCATATCTCAGGGCCTAAGGTTGGTCAGTTCTGTCTGGGCCCAGAACAATCCCACCACTTCCCACAGTTTTCCCTCTTTCCTATCTTTACTGGACACCTTATATCCAGGAATCCCCAATCCCGGATCTCTGTTAGAGCCACAACATCAGATTTCCACTTGACAATCTGCATGTGTAACCCCCCCAATACTGTATTATTAACCCATTTCAGTCTGTATCCCATCAATCAGGGTCCCTAATATGCAAAGGCTGTATTTAAATAATCTCAGTGACTGTGGAGACCTGGTGAGGTTGGGAACAATCAGCAGGATCAGTCACACCATTTGCATT
>NW_025193719.1:0-1214 GCF_004010195.1 Chiloscyllium plagiosum | reverse complement strand
AGAGGGGGGCTAGTTCTGGTGAGATGCTGCTTGTACTTGATGGGCTGAATGGCCTTCATCCACACCGTAGGGATTTTATGATTCGATGTTGCTGTGGGTCTGGAGTCATATGTTAGTCAGTATGGGCAAGGACAGCAATCTGATGGACATTAGTGGGCCCGACAGGGTTCTCCCCCAACAGTGATCATCATTAGACTCTTAACTCCAGAGTCTTTTTGAATTTAAAATTCCACTCCATGCATTGCCAGGATTTAGATTAGATTCCCTACAGTATGGAAACAGGCCCTTTGGCCCAACAAGTCCACACCGACCCTCCGAAGAGTAACCCACCCAGACACATTCTCCATATTCACCCTGACTATGGGCAATTTAGCGTGACCAATTCACCTCACCTGCACATCTTTGGATTGTGGGAGGAAACCGGAGCACCCAGAGGAATGCCATGCAGACTCAGGGAGAATGTGCAAACTCTATAAAAGGCAGTCACCCGAGGCTAAAATCGAACCTGGGATCCTGGTGCTGAGGCAGCAGTGCTAACCACTGTACCACCGTGCTGCCCCACGGTGATCCCAGGTCCCCCAGAGCATTACTTGGCTCTTGTGATTAAGAATCTAGTGATGATACCATTAACTCATTGCCTCCCCACATGTGAATCATCTCTATCTTGAATTTATTCAAATGCCTAAATATTGATGAGTATCCCAAAGATTCAAAACCCTCTGAGTGAAGAAATTCATAGAATCCCTACAATGTGGAAACAGGCCATTCAGCCCGTACCGCCTCTCCAAAGATCATCTCACCCAGACCCACTCCCCTATAACCTTGCATTTCCCATGGCCATTCCACATAACCCGCATGTTTGTGGACTGTGGGAGGAAACCAGATCACCGGGAGGGAATCCAGGCAGACACAGGGAGATCGTGCAAACTCCACATAGTCAGTTGCCCAAGGGTGGAATTAAACCTTGGTCCCAGTGCTGTGCCACCCCATTTGATTCTGGGCAATAAATGCTGACATAGCAAGTGGTGCCTAATCCAGTAAATGAATTAAGAAAAGATCAGTCAAGTTTTGGATAGGACTGTGGTGGGTTACTCCCCACTTGCCTGGATGGATGCAGCTCCAAAAACAGTCAAGAAGCTTGATATCTTCCAGTACAAAACAGCCTGCTTGATTGGCACCACATCAATAAACATACACTCCCTCCACCACTGATG
>NW_025193718.1:2001-3992 GCF_004010195.1 Chiloscyllium plagiosum | reverse complement strand
TGTAATTGTACCAGCTTCCACCACTCCCTCTGGCGGCTCATTCCATACATGCACCACCCTCTGTGTGAAAACATTGCCCCTCTCACCTTAAACCTATGCCTTCTAGTTTTGGACTCCCCTACCCTAAGGAAAAGACTTTGACTATCTATCCTATCCACGTCCCCCATGATTTTATAAACTTCAATAAGGTCACCCCTCAGCCTCCGACGCACCAAGGAAAACAGCCCCAGCCTGTTCAGCCTCTCCCTGTAGCTCAAATCCTCCAACCCTGGCAACATCCTTGTAAATCTTTTCTGAACCTTTTCAAGTTTCACAACATCTTCCTACAGCAGGGAGACCAAAACTGAATCTTAAATCTCAGTTTCTCCCCACAGATGTAGGTGTACAAATTTTTTCTTGTTTTAATTGCCCAGATGATGTTTGATAAACCAGATTGACATTGACAAAAAACCTCAGTAAAAATATTACAGTGTTCTTGAAACCTGTTTAAAAAAACAAAATAAAAATCCACTGTGGCTCAGGAAGAAGTTTATTTTCATTTACTCACAGGCTGTGGGTCTCACTGGCTAGACTAGTATGTAGTGCCCATCCCTAATTGCCCAGAGGGTAGGTAAGAGTCAACCATATAGCTGTGGGTCTGGAGTCACAAATCAGCCAGATCAGGTAAAGATGGCTGTTTTCTTCCCTAAAGAACATTAGTGGACCAGATGGGTTTTCCCAAATAATCAACAATCAAGTCCAGAAACCCTAGCCACTCTCCCCTACATCAAAGACCTCTTGGAAATGACTACCGGACTACTCAGACCCCTTGGCATCATGGTAACCCACAAACTCACCAACACACTAAAACAGCAGCTAATGAACTTGGAAGACTCTATACAGACAACAAGCAAAACTAATGTCCTTTACAAAATACCGTGCAAGGACTGTAACAAACACTACATTAGACAGACAGGCAGAACATTAGCCACCAGGATACATGAATACCAACTAGCCACAAAAACGACATGACCCTCTCTCACGAGTATCTTTACATACAAGTAAGGAAGGACATAACTTCGACTGGGACAACACATCCATCCTAGGACAAGCCAAACAGAGACACACATGAGAATTCCTAGAAGCATGGCATTCCAACCGGAACTCTGTCAACAAATACATCGAGTTAGACTCCATTTACCGCCCCCTGAGAAAAAGAACAGGAAATGACATCACCACAGGAAATGACATCATCAACTCAAAGAAACCCAAACATATAAATAGAAAGCAGGAATTATCAGCAGTGCTTCACCTGGAGGCCCACTGAAGATGTTACCTAGTAGGATGACAAAACAAACCTTCCAACTCAGCGAGCAAACCTACATCCAGAACCTCAACCTGAGCTACAAATCTTCTCAAAGCTCACTAACAATAGCTTAATGGCCATCATTTTATTCTTAATTCCAAATTCACTAAGAGGGTTTGAACCAAGGCCCCCAGAGGGTTTGTTGAGTTTCTGGATCAATGGGCTTGCGATAATACCACTAGGCCATTGCCTCCCCAGCTCAAGGGATTAATAATATCCAAACATGTCTCTAAACGTAGAAATCCCAAACCTACTCCAGTCCAAAATTACACATCGAGCAATATCCAATGCAGAAAGAAAAGTTAAGAAAATTTTGTCAGTAGGAAGAGTTAACTGTCTGCTAATCTGAGAAGGTGTGGAGTCCAAGTCTCTGGGTGACATCATGTCATCATTTTGCATATTTTGTTTTAAGAAAATCTTATGATAATTTCAAGATTACTTTTTTCAATTTTTATTGTCTTAAAGAAAACCTCTTTCATTTCTTTTTTCACACTGCCTTCGAGTGTATGGGCAAAATGTTGCTCATTCCAAATTCTATGTTCAAATTGATTGTCTTCCAAAATGTATCTTCTCTATATGTTTTGGTAACATATAGAACATAGAGTCATAGAGATGTACAGCATGGAAACAGACCCTTCGGTCCAAC
>NW_025193718.1:0-1541 GCF_004010195.1 Chiloscyllium plagiosum | reverse complement strand
TATGAACCTGCACTCCAAGGTCTCTTTGTTCAGCAACACTCCCTAGGACCTTACCATTAAGTCCTGCTAAGATTTGCTTTCTCAAAATGCAGCATCTCGCACTTATCTGAATTAAACTCCATCTGCCACTTCTCAGCCCATTAGCCCATTATTGATTCAAGATTACCTCGTAGTCACGGTGCAGACTGAGACCATTTGACTCATTGTGTCTGCACTGGGATCTCTGAGCATTTTGTGGCAAATGTCTGCCTTTCTCCCATAACCCTGCTCATTGCCTCCTGTTTAGGAAAAAATATTCAATGGCCTCATGAATGCCTCAATTGATCCTGCCTCCATTACGCTTCCAGGTAGTGCAGTCCATATCCTAACTACTCGCTGAGCGACAGGACATTGGTTAGGCCACTGTTGGAATATTGTGTGCAATTCTGGTCTCCCTCCCATCAGAAGGACATTGTGAAACTTGAAAGGGTTCGGAAAAGATTTACAAGGATGTTGCCAGGGTTGGAGGATTTGAGCTATAGGGAGAGGTTGAACAGGCTGTGGCTGTTTTCCCTGGGGCATCGGAGACTGAGGGGTGACCTTATAGAGGTTTACAAAATTATGAGGGGCATGGATAGGGTAAATAGACAAAGTCTTTTACCTGGGGTGGGAGAGTCCAGAACTAGAGGGCATAGGGTTAAGGTGAGAGGGGAGAGATTTAAAAGAGACCTAAGGGGCAACTTTTTCACACAGAGGGTGATGCAATTATGGAGTGAGCTGCCAGAGGAATTGGTACAATTACAACCTTTAATAGGCATCTGGATGGGTATATGAATAGGAAAGGTTTAGAGGGATATGGACCGGGTGCTGGCAAATGGGACAACATTAGGTTAGGATATCTGGTCGGCATGGATGAGTTGGACCGAAGGGTCTGTTTCCGTGCTATACAGCTTTATGACTCTATGGCTATGATGGGCCAAAGGGCCTCTGCCATGTATGATTCTATGAATTTTTTCTATCATCCTGGGGTTTACATCTTTTGCAACAGCCTTTGAAGATTTCCCCACCTTGGTTCAGAATCTGTTGAGGAGTGGGAAGAGTTTATCTCTGTACCCTCCATCCAGACTGCCCCCCACCCGGCTCCCACCACTGGTCTCCTCTCCGGTTAAGGGAACCTGTGCTGATCTCCCCAACATTTCCTCGCAGTTGAAGTGGCATCCTCTCGGAATCAGAAGACATTCCTGTAGGAATGTTGGAAATCTGAAACAGAAACAGGAATTGCTGGAGAAACTCATCAGGTCTGCCAGCATGTGTGGCGAGAGAAGCAGAATTAACATTTCCAGTCCAGTATGTCGAGTGTGTATATTAGAGTTATTCAAAGCATTTCCAATCTTGTTGAAAGCATTCTGAGCAGACCCTCCAATGCATGTCAGCCTGACTTTTCCAGACACTGAGAACCAACTTTTAGCCTCCACATCTTTTATTAATTTTTTAAAAAATGTTAATTAAACACACCCCTTGTCGCATGATTAAGATGTGAAATAACGCACAGTGACTTCCTT
>NW_025193717.1:2337-3992 GCF_004010195.1 Chiloscyllium plagiosum | reverse complement strand
GCCATGAGTGATGAGGCAAGTAAGGGACAGCATCAAACCAAAAGAGAAAACATACAATGTGGTGAAGATTGTTGGGAATCCAGAGAATGCATTGGCTTTGGGATGACATAAGGCTGGCTTCACTGACACTATAGAGCTTTTAATTATGGTCGGGGAGAGAAACAGAGGGAAACACATTCACTTTAACACTGAAGATGGAATTAGTGAAGGAAAAATATTCAGATGAATTAAACAGTTGAATTAAAATCAGTTCAATGCTTTTGTGGAATGTGTTAGATTGAAAGCATGACCCGGGGAGAGAGACCTTCAACAGAATAAGAATAAAAAAAGGAAGTATTTCTACATCAGAAACCAGGTTAGGTTACTGAGTGCAGGGCTGATGGGTGAATGGGTCTCAGTGAGAATTGGGGAACAGACAGCAGAATTGCATTGCAGATATTGCAGCTCGAAACTGCGTATTCGTGTAGCTGTAGACCACAGCAGCAGGAGAAGCAGACCTGCGTTCAACCACAACCTGAAACTTTTTTGCCCAGGATAGTCCTTCAGTTTGCCATGACCATCAACACCATCTATGACTCAGTGATGAGTGTGGGTGAATGTGTCAGGGTCAGAATCATGTGAACCTAAACCTAATGCTAACCCATTAAAGCTACCGCAATTGACCAACAGATGTGATCGAAGCTCCGCAGTCCTGTCACACTCAGTCATAAATGGTGATGGACGATTAAACAAATGACTGGAGGAGAGGGATCCACAAATATCCCCATCCTAAATAATCGAACAGCCTTGCACTTCAGTGTTGAAAGACAATGATGTATTATCTGCACCATCCTCAGCCAGACGTGTTGAGTGGATGATTCACCTCACCCTCCTCATGATGCCCACAGAATCACAGGTGCCAGTCTTTAATCGATCTGATTTGCTGTATGTGACATGAAGAAACAGCTGAACACAGTAAATATGACAAAGGCAATGGGCCCTGACCCCATTCCTGTAATAGGACTGAACACCTGTGCTGTTCAACAAGCCGTGTCCCTGGGGAAGCTGTTTCATTCCAGCTCCAACTCTGACATCTCCCTGGCAATGTGAAAAATTACTCAGCTATGCCCAGTCCCTAAGAGGAGAATAATTACAATCTGAACATTTACCAGCCCTTCAGTCCCATCACGACAGTCAAACTAATGGGAGTTCTTTTTGACAGAGCTGTCAAGCAGCACAGAAATAACCCGCTCAGTGTGGTTTCTCATACCTCCCCATGTGGAGATGATGCTGTTGTGAAAATGTCACTGGATTACTAATCCAGACCAGACTAATGCTCTGGTAGCTGGTGGAAGTTAAAAACAATTAATAAAATATCGAGATGTAAAGTCTGGTGTCAGTAATGGTGACCCTAAAGCCATTGTCGATTGTAAACATCAATTTCCTTCCCCAATGTACTTTCAGGAAGTGAATCTCCCATGATTTCCTGGTCTGGCCGAAAAGTGACTCCTGACACACAGACATGTGATAAACTCTTCAATGGTCTCTGAATCGGCCAAGCAAGACACTCAATTGTATCAAAATGCTCGGGGTTTTAAAGGGTAAAACCGAACAGAATACCCAGCTCCAGCCTCGGTATCGGAAAAGGGAACGGGAAACACAGTCCTGTCGACACT
>NW_025193717.1:0-1859 GCF_004010195.1 Chiloscyllium plagiosum | reverse complement strand
GACATTGACAGGATGCAGAGATGGGCTGAGAGGTGGCAGATGGAGTTCAACCTGGATAAATGCGAGGTGGAAGCATTTGAATTTGAAAGCTGAGTACAGGATTAAGGATAGGATTCTTGGCAATGTGGAGGAACAGAGGGATCTTGGTGTGCAGGTACATAGATCCCTTAAAATGGCCACCCAAGTGGACAGGTTTGTTAAGAAAGCATATGGTGTTTTGGCTTTCATTAACAGGGGGATTGAGTTTAGGAGTCGTGAGATCTTGTTGCAGATCTACAAACCTTTGGTTAGCCCGCACCTGGAATACTACGTCCAGTTCTGGTCGCCCTATTATGGGAAAGATGTGGATGCTTTGGAGAGGGTTCAGAGGAGGTTTACCAGGATGCTGCCTAGACTGGAGGGCTTATCTTATGAAGAGAGGTTGGCTGAGCTCGAACTTTTTTCATTGGAGAAAAGGAGGTGGAGAGGGGCCTAATTGAGGTATTCAAGATAATGAGTGGCATAGATAGAGTTGATAGCCAGAGACTATTTCCCAGGTTGGAAATTGTTAACACGAGGGGTCATAAGTTTTGGCTGGTTGGCGGAAAGTATAGAGGGGATGGCAGAGGCGGGTTCTTTACGCAGCGAGTTGTGAGAGCGTGGAATGCGTTACCAGCAGCAGTTGTGGAAGCAAGCTCATTGGGGACATTTAAGAGACTGCTGGACATGCATATGGTCACAGCAATTTGAGGGTACATACATGAGGATCAGTGGTCAGCATAACATCGTGGGCTGAAGGTCCTGTTCTGTGCTGTACTGTTCTATGTTCTATTTCCAAGTCAGGATGGTGAACGGTTCGGAGGGAACTTGAAGATGGTGGTGTTCGCATACATCTGCTACCCTGTGGTCGTGTGTTGGGAAAATGGTGTCTGAGGATCTTTGGTGAATCATTTCAGTGCAGCTTGTAGATAGTAAAAAATACTGCTGCTGTTGAATTTTGATGGTGGAGCATTGTGGATGAAGTGACAGTCAAACTGGGTGTTTTGTTCTGGGTGGTATCAAGCTTCTTGAGTGTTGTTGGGGCTGCACTCTTCCAGGCAAATGCACACTTCTGAGTTATGCATTATAGATAATGGACAGGCCTTTGGAAGTCATGAGGTGAGTTACTCGCCGCAGTATTCCTAGCTTCTGACCTGCTCTTGTAGTTACTTTGTTTATGTGGGCGAGTCCAGTGAGTTTCTGAGCAATGATTACCCCCCAGGATTTTGATATTGAGGGATGCAGTGATGCTAACACAATTGAATGCCAAGGGGCAGTGGTTTGATTGCATTTTATTGGTGATGGTCACGGTCTGGCATTTGTGTGGCGTCAATATTATTTGCCACTTGTCAGCCTGGATACTGTCCAGATCTTGTCGCATTTGGGCATGGATTGCTTCAGTATCTGAGGAGCCACAAATGTTGCTGAACATTATGCAATCATTGGCGAACATCCCCACTTCTGACATTATAATAGAGGCAAGGTAATTGATGAAGCAGACCTGAAGACGCCTGGGCCTAGGCCACTCCCTGAGGGATTCCTACAGACTTGTCCTGGAGCTGACTTGACTGACCTTCATCAACCATGACCATCTTCCTACGTGTCAGGTATGATTCTAACCAGCGGGGAGTTTGCCTCTGATAAATATTGATTCGAGTTTTGCTAAGGCCCCTTGATGCCACACTTGGTCGGAGGCAGCCTTGTTTTCAAGGGCTATCACTGTCACCCCACCTCTGGAATTCAGCTCTTTTGTCCATGATTGAACCAAGGTAATGAGGTCGGGATCTGAGTGGCTCTGGTGGAGGCCAAACTGAGTGTCATTGACCAGGTTATTGCTGAGC
>NW_025193716.1:2274-3991 GCF_004010195.1 Chiloscyllium plagiosum | reverse complement strand
TGTGTTGTCGATGATTGGCAGTGCAGGGAATGTGAGCAATTGAAATAGGCGTGCAGATTAAAGATTTTAATGAACATGAATCCCGTGTTGTCCTCACTCCTGGCGACAACTGCCAAAACTTTATTGCATGTGTGCTTGAAAAACAAAGTACCTAGAGGACGCATTGATGTTTTCAATTGAAGAATAGCAACATCATTCATTAGGGCAGTTCAGAGAATGTCCAGAGTATGATCCCTGTTAAGGAACTATTATATTTTCAGCAAAACAAATCTTGAAACGTTCCACATTAGAGTTTACAAAAATGTACAGTAACCTGAATGAAAGAGAAAGTATTCATAAGGTACTTGACAGAGTAAATGTTAACAGTATTGTCCTCTTTATGAGAAAGTAAAAGACCACAGGACAGACTCTGGGGAGTAGAGGGTGACAATTTAAGACTGAGCTGAGGATGGATTTGCTCTCTCCGAGAATTATGTGTTTGATTTGATTTGAGTTATTGTCACAAGTACATATGTAGAGTAAAAGCTCTGCTTACGAACATTACAGATACAACATTGCATTCAAGGCATGCACATCAGAGAGTGAAACACAAACATAGACAGCGAATTATATTCAGGTTACAAATAACATAACATGTTTGAGGCAAGATAAACAATCAACAAGATCTAGATAATTTGAAGTAAAAAGACTATTCTGCTATCTATTAACAGCAGAGTAAAAGCTCATATTGGACTTGCTGGAGTATGTATTCACATTTGGAACACCTTACTATAGACACTCTTGGGCAGAGTTGTGTTACCTATTTAAGGATGTTACAGGTAGACTCACGAAAAATGGCCCAAAAAGTCGACACCAATCCTTGAAAGTGCATCCAACCCAGACCCATTATTGTACCCGCTTAATTTACATCTCCCCAGAGGAATGCACCTAAGTTACAATATCCGTGAAAACTGAGGACAATTCAGCGTGGCCAATTCACCTAACTTGGACGTCTTCGGAATGTGGGTTAAAACCAGAGCACCCGAAGGATTCCCGCACAGACAAGGAAGAGAATGTGCAACCTCCACACTGACAGTCGCCCCAAGTTGGAATCGAAACCTGCTTGGTGGTGCGGCGAGGAGGCAGTTTTTACCACCGAGGCACCATTCAGCCCTTAAAGACTGCGTCCACCATGTTCTATTTTTTAATTTCTCATCTGGACTAAGATAGCCTCAAATTGTCGCCAAATTGCCAATATTCATCCCCCTGAGGATGGGGCTTCGCCATGGCATAAATCGTCTCAAAATTGAGCAACTCCTAATGTTAGGTGATGGTGTAGACATTGGGGAGGCTGGGCGCCTCCGAGCAGAGCGCTTTAGGGAACACCTCCGGGACACCCGCACCAATCAACCACACCACCCCATTGCCCAACATTTAAACTCCCCATCCCACTCTGCCGAGGACATGGAGGTCTTGGGCCTACTTCACCACCGCACCCTCACCACCAGTCAACTGGAGGAAGAACGCCTCATCTTCCGCCTCGGGACTCTTCAACCCCAGGGCATCAATGTGGACTTCAACAGTTTCCTCATTTCCCCTTCCCCCACCTCACCCTAGTTCCAAACTTCCAGCGCAGCACTGTCCCCATGACTTGTCCGGACTTGTCCTACCTGCCTTTCTCATTTTCCACCTATCCACTACACCCTCTCCTCCCTGACCTATCACCTTCATCCCCTCC
>NW_025193716.1:0-2004 GCF_004010195.1 Chiloscyllium plagiosum | reverse complement strand
TGTTGTGCCGACTTATGGAACCAATCTGAAGCCCATTTATCCTACGCTATTCCATTTTAATCCATATGTTTATCCAATGACCATTTAAATGCCCTTAAATCTGACGAGTCTACTACTGTTGCAGGCAGGGCATTCCACGCCTCTACTACTCCCTGAGTAAGCAAACTCCTCTGACATCTGTCCTGTTTCTATCACCACTCAACTTAAAGCTGTGTCTCCCCGTGCTAGCCATCAGTCTGGGTGGAACAAAAGGCTTTCAATGTCCACTGGATGTAATCATCTAATTATTTTATATGTCACAATTAATTCACCTCTGAGCATTCTTCTCCGTAATAAAAACAAATCCCTGAGCCTTTCCTCATAAGAGGTAAGCTCCATACCAGTCAACATTCCAGTAACACGTTTCTGAACCCTTTGCAAATCTTCTGCATCCTTCGTATAATGTGGTCACCAGAACTGCATGCAATACTCCAACTGAATCCGCACGGTAGCTCTGTATAGCTGCAGAATGGCCTCGTGGCTCCGAAATTCAATCCCTTCACCAATGACAGCTGATAGACCGTCTGCCCTATTAATAACCCAAACAACTTGGCAACTATGAGGGATTTAATTACATGGACACCGAGATCTCTCTGCTCATCTACAGTGCCAAGAATTTTACCATTAGCCCAGTACCTTTAATTCCTGTTTTCCTTCTAAAGTGAATCACCTCACACTTTTCCATGTGAAACTGCATTTGACAACTTTCAGACCAGGAAATCGGCTTACCTATGTCCCTCAGTACTCTGCAATATCGTATCAAACTGTCCACAACTCCATCAATTTTCGTGCCATCCGCAAATTTACTAATCCATCCTTCTACTCTCTTTATTAGGTTATTCATAAAAATAATACACAACAGTGGACCGGAAGCAGATCATTGCCCATACCTTTGATAACAGTTCTTTGCTTTGTTTACACAGAATTGCTTACCTGGATTCAGAATTTTCCCTTTAGTTTTGCCCATTCCAAAATCAAACAGTCCCCAGAGATAGAAGGCACTGCAGTTCCCCTTACAATATTCGACAGACCTGTTTAATCTGGATCCATCTGGCGAATTTGCCTTTCAGATGCTTATGCCTTCTTGTAGAAACGCACTCCAGCCCAAACTAAACAACCTCTTCGTGTATTTTATTCCCAATTTGAAAATAGTTTTATTGATAAATTATGACCCTTACTGGGTCATTTCGAAATTTAACCTACTGTTGCAGTGGCAGATTGCTACCACTACAGATAAAAGCCCGGCATGGTCTTGTTATATACTCTCTCAGACATGGTTTTGGGAACCTCCAGACAGCTACCGCTGAACTGAAGGTTCTGCTCATAAATTATCCTGAATTCAAACCGGAATACCTGAGAATGTTGATTACAACCACAACTTGGAACCAAAATGAACTTGAAAACTTGATTTGTTTCAATTTTCACCTCAGTCAGGTAAACAGACGGGCTGAATTTCCTCACCGACAGATGGCCCAAACAACACAAGTCTTAACTGGGGGGATCAATAAGACATCTCTTGTCTCTCAGTATATAGGTGAGGATATGTCCATGAAATAAAGTTCTCAGCTCCATGACCTGTCATTACAATTGGTAGATATTAGAAGTCACCGTCTATGAAACAATGATCGATCCAGAGAAATGGGCAATATTGTCAAGGAAACGGAAGGCAAGAAAGTTCTGGAATGCTTTGGAGAGCATGCGATTTTCAGTTAAGAAAGGGATGATCATCCCAAACGGTTAACCACATTTTAAACAAATATGTTTGGTACCATCGAAAAGGGAAACGCATAAGGTAAAATCTCAATGAACTGCAAGGCAAGGTCAGAGGCGGTACTCCTCAGAAATCAGTGTGTGTGTACGTGGTGGACAAAGATGTGGAGTCCCCTGGCGTGTGGCCTGGCTCTATGGATGTGCACCAATGAGATTCTTCAAGCTAAGCATTAACGTGCACCTCCAAGCCATAGT
>NW_025193715.1:583-3991 GCF_004010195.1 Chiloscyllium plagiosum | reverse complement strand
GGTGCCAGAAGACTGGAGGTTGGCTAATATGGTACTACTATTTAAGAGGGATGGTAAGGATAAGCCAGGGAACTACAGACCAGTGAGCCTGACTTCGATGGTGGGCAAGTTGTTGGAGGGAATCCTGAGGGACAGGATTTACATGTATTTGGAAAGGTAAGGACTGATCAGGGATAGCCAACATAGCTTTGTGTGTGGGAAATCATGTCTCACAAACTTGATTGAGTTTTTTTTGAAGATGTAACGAAGAGGATTGATGAGGGCAGAGCAGTGGGTCGTGATCTATATGGGCATCAGTAAGGTGTTTGACAAGGTTCTCCATGGGAGACTGATTAGCAGGTTAGAGCTCATGGAATACAGGGAGATCTAGCCATTTGGATACAGAACTGACTTGAAGGTAGAAGACGGAGGGTGGTGGTGGAGGGTTACCTTTCAGACTGGAGCCTGGTGTGCCATGAGGATTGGTGCTGGGTCCACTGCTTTTTGTCATTTATCTCAATGATTTGGATGTACACATAGGAGGCATAATTAGTAAGTTTGTAGATGGCACAAAATTGAAGGTGTAGTGGACAGCGAAGAAGGTTACCTCAGAGTACAGCAGGATCATGATCAGATGAAAATGTGTTGCTGGAAAAGCGCAGGTCAGGCAGCATCCAGGGAACAGGAGAATCGACGTTTCGGGCATAAGCCCTTCTTCAGGAAGAAGGGCTTATGCCCGAAACGTCGGTTCTCCTGTTCCTGGATGCTGCCTGACCTGCTACGCTTTTCCAGCAACACATTTTCAGCTCTGATCTCCAGCATCTGCAGACCTCACTTTCTCCTCATGATCAGATGAGCCAATGGGCTGAGGAGTTGCAGATGGAGTTTAATTTAGATAGATGTGAGGTGCTGCATTTTGGAAAAGCAAATCAGAGCAGGACTTATCCACTTAATTGTAAGGTCCTGGAGAGTGTTGCTGAACAAAGAGACAGGTGGCACGGTGGCACAGTGGTTAGCACTGCTGCCTCACAGCGTCAGAGACCCGGGTTCAATTCCCGCCTCAGGCGACTGTGTGGAGCTTGCACATTCTCCCCGTGTCTGTGTGGGATTCCTCCAGGTGCTCCGGTTTCCTCCACAGTCCAAAAATGTGCAGGTTAGGTGAATTGGCCATGCTAAATTGCCCGTAGTGTTAGGGGAAGGGATAAATGTATGGGAATGGGTGTGGGTCGGTGTGGACTTGTTAGGCCGAAGGACCTGTTTCCACACTAAGTAATCTAATCTAATGTAAGTAATCTAAAGAGACTTGGAGTGCAGGTTCATTATTTCTTGAAAGTGGAGCCGCAAGTAGATAGGATAGTGAAGAAGGCATTTAATAGTCTTTCCTTTATTGGATAGAGTATCAAGTACAGGAGTTGGGAGGTCTCGTTGCAGCTGTACAGGACATTGATTAGGCTACTGTTGGAATATTAGGAGAAAGTGAGGACTGCACTTGCTAGAAATCAGAGTCAAAAAGTGTGGAGCTGAAAAAGCACAGCCAGTCAGGCAGCATCCAAGGAGCAGTAGAGTCGACATTTTGAACATAAGCTCTTTATCAGGAATGTGGTAGGGGGCCCAAGGGGACTGAGACATAAGTAGGAGAGGGATGTGACTGGGGGGAAGGTAGATGGGAATGCGATAGGTAGATAAAGGTGGAGGTGTAAGTGATAGGTCGGAGCGAAGGGTAGAGTGGATAGGTAGGCGGGAAGATGGACAGGTAGAACAGTGTAAGAGGATGGTGCCAAGTTGGAGGGTTGGATCTGGGATATGGTTGGGGGAGGGGAGTTGAGGAAACTGGTGAAATCAACATTGGTCCTGTGTGATTGGAGGGTCCCAAGGCACAAGATGAAGTGTTCTTCCTCCAGCCATCAGTTGACTAGAATTTGGCGGTGAAGAAGGCCCACGACTCTTATGTCCTTGACAGAGTGGAAGGGGGAGTTGAAGCGTTCGGCCACAGGACAGTGTGGTTGTTTAGTGAATGTGCCCCAGAAACATTCTCTGAAATGTTCTTTGAAACATTCTGCAAGTAAGTGTCCCCTCTCCCCAATGTAGAGGAGACCATAACGAGACCAATGGACACAGTGAATGACATGTGTGGAGGTGCAGGAAAATCTCTGCTGGATGTGGAAGGATGGAGGTGAGAGGGAGAGGTGGAGGTGCAGTGGCAAGGGAAGGTGCTGGGAGTGGAGGGTGAGTTGGGAGGGGGTTATGGACCTCACAAGGGAGTCACGGAGGGAATGGTCTTTGTACAACTCAGATAGTGGTGGGGAGGGAAATGCATCTCTGGTGGTGGGCTCAATTTTTAGGTGGCAGAAATGGGAAAGGATGATGTGATGTATCCGGAGGCTGGAGGGGTGGAAGGTGAGGACCAGGGAATCTGTCCTTGTTGTGATTGGAGGGGTGTGGTTCAAGGGCAGAGGTACAGGAAATGGAGGAGATGCGCTGGAGGACATCGCTGACCATGTGGGAGGGGAAATTGCAGCCCTTGAAGTCAGGTTTGTGCATTTTGGGTGAGTGGTAGAACCGGGCAGTGTGAGGTTCCAGGACTATGAGGTTGGAGGCTGTTGGTGGGTGATCCCATGAGGTGATGATCTGGGAGTTCGTGATGCGACATGAGGTCATGGTTGAGGGGGCAGTAGGAGGTGGTGTCCGCAAGCTGGTGCCTGGCAACAGAGGTTCTGCAGAGACCGTTCTTTCCACAATTCCTTTGTTCGGTCCATGCCTCCCTCACAACCCAACCTCCACTCCCACCACTTTCCCTTGGCACCACAAGAGGTGGAAAACCTGTGCCCACAGCTCCCCCCTCACCTTCATCCAAGACTCCAAAGGATCCTTCCACATCTGACAGAGAGTTTCCTGCACCTCCATACACATCATCTACAATGTCTATTGCTCTCGATGTGGTCTCCTCTACATTGGGGAGACAGGATGCCAACTTGTGGAATGTTTCAGAGAACATCTCAGGGACAGACGCACTAAACAACCCCACCGTCCCGTGACCGAAAACTTAAATTACCCCTCCCACTCCGCCAAGGATATGCAAATCCTGGGCATCCTCCACCGCCAAATTCTATCCACCCAACGGCTAGAGGAAGAACATTTCATCTTGCGCCTCGGGACCCTCCAACCACACGGGATCCAATGTTCATTTCACCAGTTTCCTCACCTCCCTCTCCCCCCGACCTTATCTCAGATCCAACCTTCCAACTCGGTACCACCCTCTTGAACGGTCCTACCTGTCCATCTTTCTCCCCACCTATCCACTCTATCCTCCGCTCCAACCGGTTACAATCACCCCGCACCTTCATTTACCTACCGCATTCCCAGACACTTCTCCCCAGCTCCCCCCTCCTCCCATTTATCTCTCAGCTGCCGTGGCCCCCCCCCCAACAT
>NW_025193715.1:0-577 GCF_004010195.1 Chiloscyllium plagiosum | reverse complement strand
AACATTTATGATGAAGGGCTTATGCTCGAAACATCAACTCTCCTGCTTATCGGGTGCTGCCTGACCAGCTGTGCTTTTCCAGCGCCACACTTTTTGACACTTTTGGAATATTGTGTGCAGTTCTGGTCTGGTCTCCCTCCTCTTGGAAGGATATTGTGAAAGTTGAAAGGGTTCAGAAAAGATTTACAAGGATGTTGCAAGGGTTGGAGGATTTGAGCTATAGGGAGAGGCAACATAGGCTGGGGCTGTTTTCCCTGGAGTGTCGGAGGCTGAGGGGTGACCTTACAGAGGTTTACAAAATTATGTGGGGCATAGATAGAATAAATAGACAAATTCTTTTCCCTGGGGTGGGGGAGTCCAGAACTAGAGAGCATAGGTTTAGGGTGAGAGGGGAAAGATTTCAAAGAGACCTAAGGGGCAACTTTTTCACTCAGAGGGTGGTGCTTGTATGGAATGAGTCTCCAGAGAAGGTGGTGGAGGCTGGTCCAATTGCAACATTTAAAAGGGATCTGGATAGGTATATGAATAGGAAGAATTGAGAGAGATATGGGCCAAGTGCTGGCAAATGGGATTAGAT
>NW_025193714.1:0-3991 GCF_004010195.1 Chiloscyllium plagiosum | reverse complement strand
CTGGGACTCACATCAGCACTGGCCTGGTCTGGAACTCAGTCCCACACTGGCCTTGTCTGGGACTCACTCCTGCACAGGACTGCTCTGGGACTCACACCCACACTGGCCTGGTCTGGGACACACTTCTGCACTGTCCTGGTCTGGGAATCACTCCTGCACTGGCCTGGTCTGTGACACACTACCCCACTCGCCTGGTCTGCGACTCACTCCCGCACTGGCCTGGTCTGGATCTCACTTCCACACTGGCCTGGTCTGGGACTCACTCTCGCACTGACTGGTCTGCGACTCACTCCAGCACTGGCCTGGTCTGGGACACATGACCCCACTCGCCTGGTCTGCGTCTCACACCCGCACTGGCCTGGTCTGGATGTCACTTCCGCACTGGCCTGGTCTGGGACTCACTCCCTCAATGGCCTGTTCTGGGACTCACTTCCGCACTGGCCTGGTCTGGGAATCACTCCCGCACTGGCCGGGTCTGGGACTCACTCACACCATAGCCTTGTCTGGGACACAATCCCGCACTGGCCTGGTCTGGGACACACTCCCGCACTGGCTTGGTCTGGGACTCACTCCTTCACTGGCCTGGTCTGGGACTCACTCCTTCACTGGATTGGTCTGGGACTCACTCCTTCACTGGCCTGGTCTGGGACTCACTCCTTCAGTGGCCTGGTCTGGGACACACTCCTGTCCTGGCCTGGTCGGGGTCTTATTCCTACACTGGCCTGGTCTGGGACTCAGCCCCACACTGCATAGTTCTGGAACTCAGTCCCGCACTGGCCTGGTCTGCGACTCACTCCCGCACTGGCCTGGTCTGGGACTCACTCCTGCATGGCCTGGTCTGGGACTCACTTCAACACTGGCCTGGTCTGGGACTCTCTCCAACACTGGCCTGGTCTGGGACACACTACCCCTCTGGCCTGGTCTGGGACTCACTCCCGCATTGGACAAGTCTGGAACTCAGTCCTGCGCTGGCCTGGTCTGCGTCTCACACCCGCACTGGCCTGGTCTGGATCTCACTTCCGCACTGGCCTGGTCTGGGACTCACTCCCTCAATGGCCTGTTCTGGGACTCACTTCCGCACTGGTCTGGTCTGGGAATCACTCCTGCACTGGCCGGGTCTGGGACTCACTCACACCCTAGCCTTGTCTGTGACACAATCCCGCACTGGCCTGGTCTGGGACACACTCCCGCACTGGCTTGGTCTGGGACTCACTCCTTCAGTGGCCTGGTCTGGGACACACTCCTGTCCTGGCCTGGTCGGGGTCTTATTCCTAAACTGGCCTGGTCTGGAACGCAGTCCCGCACTGGCCTGGTCTGCGACTCACTCCCGCACTGGCCTGGTCTGGGACTCACTCCTGCATGGCCTGGTCTGGGACTCACTCCAACACTGGCCTGGTCTGGGACACACTACCCCTCTGGCCTGGTCTGGGACTCACTCCCACATTGGACAAGTCTGGAACTCAGTCCCGCGCTGGCCTGGTCTGCGACTCACCCCTGCACTGGCCTGGTCTGGGACTCACTCCAACACTGGCCTGGTCTGGGACACACTACCCCTCTGGCCTGGTCTGGGACTCACTCCCGCATTGGACAAGTCTGGAACTCAGTCCCGCGCTGGCCTGGTCTGCGACTCACTCCTGCACTGGCCTGGTCTGGGACTCACTCCTGCACTGGCCTGGTCTGGGGCACACACCCGCACTGGCCTGGTCTGTGACTCACTCCTTTACTGGCCTGGTCTGGGACACAATCCCGTCCTGGCCTGGTCTGGATCTCACTCCCACACTGGCCTGTTCTGTGACTCACCCTCACACAGGCCCGTCCTGGGACTCACTCCCACACTGGCCTTGTCTGGGACTGACTCCCGCCCTGTCCTGGTCTGGAACTCACACCCGCATTGGCCTGGTCTGGGACTCACTCCTGCACTGCCCTGGACTCGGACTCACTCCTGCACTGACCTGGTCTGGGACACACTCCTGCACTGGCGTGGACAGGGACTCACCGCTTCACTGGCCTGCTCTGGGACTCACACCCGCACTGGCCTGGTCTGGGACTCACTTCCGCACTGTCCTGCTCTGGGAATCACTCCTGTAGTGGCCTGGTCTGGGACACACTCCAGAACTGGCCTTGTCTGAGACACACTCCTGCACTGGCCTGGTCTGTGACTCACCCCCACATTGGCCAGGTCTGGGACTCATTCCCACTTTGGCCAGATCTGGGACTCACTCCTGCACTGGCCTGGTCTGGGACTCACTCCAACACTGGCCTGGTCTGGGACACACTAACCCTCTGGCCTGGTCTGGGACTCACTCCCGCACTGGCCTGGTCTGGAACTCACTCCTTCACTGGCCTGGTCTGGGACACACTCCTGTCCTGGCCTGGTCAGGGTCTCATTCCTACACTGGCCTGGTCTGGGACTCAGCCCCACACTGGACAGATCTGGAACTCAGTCCTGCACTGGCCTGGTCTGCGACTCACTCCTGCACTGGCCTGGTCTGGGACACACACCCGCACTGGCCTGGTCTGTGACTCACTCCTTTACTGGCCTGGTCTGGGACACAATCCCGTCCTGGCCTGGTCTGGATCTCACTCCCGCACTGGCTTGTTCTGTGACTCACCCTCACACAGGCCCGTCCTGGGACTCACTCCCACACTGGCCTTGTCTGGGACTGACTCCCGCCCTGTCCTGGTCTGGAACTCACACCCGCATTGGCCTGGTCTGGGACTCACTCCTGCACTGCCCTGGACTCGGACTCACTCCTGCACTGACCTGGTCTGGGACACACTCCTGCACTGGCCTGGACAGGGACTCACCGCTTCACTGGCCTGCTCTGGGACTCACTCCCGCACTGGCCTGGTCTGGGACTCACTTCCGCACTGTCCTGCTCTGGGAATCACTCCTGTACTGGCCTGGTCTGGGACACACTCCAGCACTGGCCGGGTCTGGGACACACTTCTGCACTGGCCTTGTCTGGGACTCACTCAGTCACGCCCAAGCCTGGTCTGGGACTCACTCCTGCACTGGCCTTGTCTGAGACACACTCCTGCACTGGCCTGGTTGGGGTTTCACTCCTGCACTGGCCTGGTCTGCGACTCACTCCCGCACTGGCCTGGTCTGGGACTCACTCCTGCATGGCCTGGTCTGTGACTCACCCCCACATTGGCCAGGTCTGGGACTCATTCCCACTTTGGCCAGGTCTGGGACTCACCTCTGCACTGGCCTGGTCTGCGACTCACTTCCGCACTGGCCTTGCCTGGGACACACTCCCGCACTGGCCTGGTATGGGACTCACTTCCACACTGACCTTGCCTGGGACACACTCCCGCACTGGCCTGGTCTGGGACTCACTTCCGCACTGGCATGCTCTGGGAATCACTCCCGTAGTGGCCTGGTCTGGGACACACTCCCGCACTGGCCTGGTCTGAGACACACTCCCGTCCTGGCTTGGTCTGTGACACACTCCTGCACTGGTCTGGTCTGGGTCTAACTTCTGCACTGGACAGGTCTGGAACTAAGTTCCGCACTGGCCTGGTCTGCGACTCACTCCCGCACTGGCCTGGTCTGGGACCTACTCCCGCCCTGGCCTGGTATGGGACTCACTTCCACACTGGCCTGGTTTGGCTATCACTCCTGCACTGGCTTGGTCTGGGACCCCATCCCGCACTGGCCTGCTCTGGGACTCGCTTCCACACTGGCCTGGTTTGGGAATCACTCCTGCACTGGCCTGGTCTGGGACAAACTCCCGCACTGGCCTGGTCTGGGACACACTCCCGCACTGGCCTGTTCTGTGACTCACTCCAACACAGGCCTGTTCTGGGACTCACTCCCACACTGGCCTTGTCTGGGACTGAATCCCGCCCTGGTCTGGTCTGGAACTCACACCCGCATTGGCCTGGTCTGGGACTCACTCATTCACTGCCTGGTCTGGGACACACTCCTGCACTGGCCTGGACTGGGACTCATTCCTGCACTGACCTGGTCTGGGACACACTCCTG
>NW_025193713.1:1855-3991 GCF_004010195.1 Chiloscyllium plagiosum | reverse complement strand
AATGAGTGGTACAATCCTCCCCCTGAGCTGGGATTCCCCAATCCCTTTCTGTTTCACATTTCCGAAACATTTCCCATTTTGAAAACAGTGTCTGTTTCTGGTCTTCCCACCAAAGTGCATAACCTCAGACTTTACCACATTGTATTCCATCTGCCCCTTCTCTGACCATTCTCCTGACCTGTCCAAGCATTCTCAGCATGGACCCCTTTGGAACTCCAAAGACCCCTTTATGCCAACTCTCTGCCTTCTGCCAGTCAGCCAATCCTCTATCCGTGCCAGTACTTTGCTCCTACACCAGGGACTCTGATCTTACTTAGCAGCCTCCTGCACGGCACCTTGTCAAAGGCCTTCTGGAAATCCAAATCGCTCAAGTCCACTGGCTCTCCCTTTGTCTAACTTACCCATTACCTGCTCAAAGAATCCTAATAGATTTGTCAGAAATGACCTCCTGTTGTCAAAGCCATGGAGACTCGGTTCTGTTTTAACATGCACCTCCACATACTTCCCACTCTCACCCTTCATAAAACCTGTTAAGTTTACCCATTTTTACCATAAATACGTTGTTCTGCTCTTTAAAATGAATTCAAGTTTAAAGATTTCATATTATGTATGTACACTACCCTTCATAATATTTTATCCTTCTGAAGAAGACCTTCCAAAGAGATTAAACTGACTGTGACTGCATCAAGTAAAAGGAGTTAGTAAGAATGAGAAATGAGTGGCTAAATACCTAAACCTACCCATGCAACGGTCAAGAAGGCATAACAATGCCTTTTCTTCCTCAAGATGCTCAAGAAATTCGGCATGTCCATAATGACACTCACCAACATTTACAGATGCACCACAGAAAGCATTGAATCTGGGTGCATCACGTCCTGCTACGGCAACTGCTCTGCCCAGGACCGGAAGAAACGACAGAAGGTGGTGTGCCCAGCACAGTCCATCACGGAAGCCAACCTCCCACCCATGAAATCCATCTACACTTCTCGTTGTCGTGGAAAGGCTACCAACCTCAAAGACCCCTCCCAGCCCGAGAATGATCTCCTGCACCATCTTCTGTCAGGCAGAAGATACAGAAGCTTGAACACATGTACCAACAGATTCAAGAATAGCTTCTTCCCTGCCATTATTAGACTGCTGAATGGAGCTCTCCAATTTGAAATCTAATGTTGACCTTGCTTCTGCGCACCTCCTGTGCAGCTGTAACCCTGTATGCCTCACTCTGTCTAAGCGCAGTATGACCTGCATGTCCTTGTTTGTTCGGATCTGACTGTCCTGCTGATAAAACAACATTTTTGACTCTACTTAGGTACATAGCACAGTACAGGCCCTTCGGCACTCTATGCAGTACCGGCCCTTTATCCTACTCTAAGATCAGACTGACCTACATACCATTTATTGTACTAACTTTCACGTACCTATCCAAGAGTCGATTAAATGTCCCTAATGTATCTGACTCTACTCAGATAGTGGTGGCTGTGTGAAATGGACTGTCAACAGTGGTAATAGAGAACCTACTCTGACATCTCCCCGAAACCTTCCTCCAATTACCTTAAAATTATGCCGGGAGTGTGGTGCTGGAAAACTATTGCAGGTCAGGCAGCAGTTAAGGAGCAGGAGAATTGACGTTTTGGGCATACGCCCTTCATCAGTAACGAGGTTTGTGGGCCTGGGGTGCTGAGATAAATTGGAAGAAGGTGGGGTTGGGGGAGAAGGTAGCTGAGAATGCCACAGGTAGATGAAGGTATGAGTGTGAGTGTGAGTGTGAGTGAGAGGTGGGGTGGCAAGATGATAGGTCGGAGGGGGTTATGATGCAGATAGATAGGAAAAAATGATGGACAGGTCAGAAGGGGCAGCGCTGAGTTGGAGGCTTGGGATTGGGATAAAGTAGGGAAAGTGAGGAAACTGGATAAGTGGTGCTGGAAGAGCACAGCAGTTCAGACAGCATCCAAGGGGCTTCGAAATCGACGTTTCGGGCAAAAGCCCTTCATCAAGAATAAAGGCAGTGAGCCTGAAGCGTGGAGAGGTAAGCTAGGGGAGGGTGGGGGTGGGGAGAAAGTAGCATAGAGTACAATGGGTGAGTGGGAGAGGGGATGAAGGTGATAGGTCAGGGAGGAGAGGGTGGAGTGGATAGAT
>NW_025193713.1:0-830 GCF_004010195.1 Chiloscyllium plagiosum | reverse complement strand
GTACTCTATGCTGCATTCTCCCCACCCCCACCCTCCTCTAGCTTATCTCTCCACGCTTCAGGCTCACTGCCTTTATTCCTGATGAAGGGCTTTTGCACGAAACGTCGATTTCGAATCCCCTTGGATGCTGCCTGAACTGCTGTGCTCTTCCAGCACCACTAATCCAGAATCTGGTTTTCAGCATCTGCAGTCATTGTTTTTACCCCGAAGTGAGGAAACTGTTGAAATCCACATTCGTCCTTGCGAACAGGATCGCAAGGCAGAATATGAGGCGTTCCTCCTCCAGGCATCGGGTAGTAACGGTTTTGCAATGGATAGGTTGGAGAAGTGGGTGGAGGTGATAGATTGAAAAGTTGATGGACAGAGACAGATCAGGAGGGCGGTGCTGAGTTGAAGGCATGGGACTGGGATAAAGTGGAGGGGGCGCGGTGGAAAATGATGTCTGGCATTAGCAGTCCTCATTTTCTCCTCCTTAAAATTATAGACATTTGTAAGGGGCATGGATAGGGTGAATACCCAAGGTCCAGTACTAAAGGGGCAAAGGTTGAAGGTGAGTGGGGAAAGGGACCTGAGGGGCAACATTTTCACTCAGAGGGTGGTGCGTGTATGGAATGAACTGCCAGCAGAAGTGGTGGAGGCTGGTACAATTACAACATTTAAAAGGCATCTGGATGGGGATATGCATAGGAAGGGTACAGGTGAACATAGGCCAAATGCTGGCAAATGGGCCACTAGATTCATTTAAGATATGGACTGAAGGGTTTGTTTCAGGCGCTACAACTCTATAACTATGTCTCCATAGTTGAAACCAATTTCACAAAATGAGGAAT
>NW_025193712.1:0-3990 GCF_004010195.1 Chiloscyllium plagiosum | reverse complement strand
TGAGTGAATTTTGGAAAAGGCTGAGTAACCTTCACCTGTTTCACCGTAAAAAGTTTGAACAGGTGAATGCCACGATTTGGTACTGTGCTGGAGTTGAAAACGGCGTAATCGCCTTCTCCTGTAGCCATTTAACAGACATCAGAATTTGAATTTTCCTTTCCTGTGCCTGTGCAAAAGCCTCTATGGACTGGATTCCTTCCTTGCTTTCACGTCAAACCTGACTCCTGAGGGTGACTGACCTCTTTACTTCCCTTTGCAACGGGGTCAAGGCTTCAAGTGATACAACAGCCCATGGGGTAGGGTAAACTGTATCTTATGGAGGCCCCTCCCTTCTCCAGGTCCAGGGACACAAACAACACATTGTACTCCAGATGTCGTCTTAATAAGACCTTGTACAGCTGCAGTAACTCTCCATGTTTTGAATGATTCTGTTTGAGAGATGTGCAAATCATTACGCTTTCCAACACTTACATTGGTAATCGGTGGAGTTGACTTAATTACTTCGTCCTATAAGATGAAGATGTCTTGAGGTTGGCAGTCGAGCAGGCCCAGGACGAGCGTGTCCTTGGCGGAGTGGGAGGGGGGTTGCAGTGTTCTGGCACAAGGTCGTGGGTATTTTTGTTGTACATATATCCCAGAAGTGTTCACTAAAACTTACAGGCACATGGGGTCAGAATTGTTCCTACTGCTGCTTCCCGAGCAACAGTCTCAATTTTATGAATAATGTCACAAGATTATGAACGGATTTAATAACAGAGCACTGAAAAATAGGAGCAGTGCTACACAAAGTCAATGGGCAAGGAAATTGTTACCCTGGTTCATCGTCTCTGGAAAACTACACAACAATATTGTTTGGTATTTTGAGCCACTCTACTTAATGGCATGCATTGATCCATCAAAATGACGATGTACAATTGTTTCGGACTCAACATAAGTCTGACTTGGTTCCTTCTTTAAATTCCTGAACCGCTGTCTGTACACTTCTGGTACCAATTCATAAGCACTTCAAATAGCCTGTTTCACCTCTTCATAATCATTTGACCTCTCATCGGACAGCTACCAAATATCTCACAAGCTCTGCCTACCAGTTTAGTCTGAACTAGGATTACCTACATATCCTCGAATCACTCGATCTCCCTCGTAATTTTTTCAATAAATTAAATAAGGAATTCGACATCTTTCTCATCAAAAATGTGGCAGAAATTCGGCATACGTGGAGAAATCACTACGTTCTATTTTACACTCCTCCCTGTTAATTTGAATTTGCTGACTAAGTGGCAAATTCTCATGTTCAAACTCTCTCTCTCTATCTCTCTCTTTTTGTCTCTGCCTTTCTACTTTCTCTTTATGTTTTCCTTTCTTCAATCTCTTTGCTCACGCAAGCACCCTTTCCTCTATTTTTCCCTCTCTCCCGTTCTCTTTCTCTCTCTCTATACTCACTATCTTCCTATTTCTTCTTTATCATCCTCTCTTCCTTTCTTAATCTTCTAACTCGATTTTCTTCAGGTGTATTGCAATTTCTGTATCTCTACTGCACTTTCCTGGTTCTCTGACACATAAGCTTTTGTATATCCCCTTACGCTTTCTGCTTTTCATGTTTCCTTGGTTAAACCCAAATCGAACTTAGTTGCTAATGCTAAAACGTTGGCCTTGTTCTTTCCTTCTAAACGTTCTCAGGAAATTTGAGAATCATATTTGAATCTAAGATGGTCTTCAGCAATTTTAGGAATTGCCTCTCGCCCGTTTAATTTAATCAAACACAAGTCACCTAAATTAAACTAATCGTTTCACTTACGTTTCATTTTAAGATATAGGACACTAATCTGCGAGTGTTTAAATCTTGTGGGCATTTTTTCAAAACCCACATTTATTCAAATCTGTCCAAATGTCAGACTGAATCTGTCAAAACCTGTTCAGACCATGAATCCAAGAACCAAAATGTTCAAAGTGCTCCCAAACTGATACGACACGGTGTAAACCCCTCTGCTAACTTAAACCAGCAGCACAGGAATTTTCATCCAGTTCTGTAATCTGTTCAAATTTGAGAGGCATCGAATTATTCTAAAAGTCACTATTTAAAATGAACAAGTTTTGTTTTTTAAGTCAAACAGGTAGTATTAACTAAGAACTATTTTATAAGTCCTTCATCTTAAACTTATTTTTTTACCTCGCCCTTTACAATACGAGTCCGATGATAGAAACAATCTGATTACGATTTACTGAAAAATAATCACGTTGAAAGACCAGTCAGCTTTGCCGCGTTTCATCTGTCGATTTTCTTCTGCAGATTGTCAATCCCGGTCGGGTTCCTTGTTTTTCTGTTCAAAATCCTTCTCCAGACAGACACCTCTCAGAGATCCCTTACTCGCAGCCTAAAACTGTTGGTCTTTTGGCAATTATCTTTCCAACGCTGACGATCTGTTCAATATATCTGTTATTTACACCCCAAGTATCGGATCATTACTTTTGTTTTAATATTATCAGAATACTCAATTTAAACGTGATTGAAGTTTGGTGTCTTGAGGCATAATTGAAACTGATCTTCCGAAATTGAATTTGTATTTGGCTCATCACAACCCAACTCCTCTCGCCGTTTCGAACAAATGCTACAGTGTTACCTTCTGCCGGACATTTTGTGGTTCTCTCAGTCCTTGCTAGCTTTTCAACTGTCTTAAAGGAACAGTACGCTTCCACCTTAATAACACAAGTCTGAAGTGATTTTTGACGTTCTGTGTATCTGTCATACAGTGTACAAAATTCATCTCATGCATTCTGTAAATGACGTGGTAACTTTCAAAATATTTTGATTACACATGACGTTTGAATTAAGTTTTACCTGATATCAAATGAAAGCAAACAACCTTGCAAACTAGAAATGTGACTCACATGCAGGGAATGCTCGGTAAAATCATCAACTGTGACTTCATCCATGCATCAGAACTTTTCTTTACAAGGTACCAAGAAATATCCGGTGATCCTGAAACCTTCAAAGGTTTGGCAGCCGTAAGAATAGGCTGGAAATGTAGTGAAGATTACGGCTCTAGATCACATTATGAAGCAAATTCTAGTTATTCAGTTGAAGCTATATTTATTCAATAACATGGAAAAGTAATGTGATGTGTTCTATTCAAAATATCCTGGCCACAGAAAAAGCAGTGTAAATCTGAACTTACTAAGCACTGTCCAATACGTCCTCTGTCAGGGCTGAAGGAAAGTGATAATACATTTAAAATTAATTGCAATTCAGTTATAATTAGTGATGGATCGTACCAGATTATGCGAACAAGGTGTACTCATAATTTTATTGCAGTATTCCGATTATATTCATTTAACATTATCCAAGGCATCGACTTTCAATACATTTACTGAGGCTTGGAGTTTAGACTGATAGGGGATGTCACATCATATGAACCAATTGCCAAACCTGAAAATGTGTATCCTCCCAGATGCCAGCAACATGTCCCACAATGATGATTCAATTACTTCTTGCTATTGCTCATTTCACATTCAATTTCAGCGTTATGTTCTTCACCAAGGCTCGCTCTTGCATCACGAAGCAAATGTGTGTCCATTTATCCATTTGACACCTTGCCAGTCCATCTGAGGTCATTAATGATTTCTGATCCGATGAGAAGAGCTTTCATGTTTTCTAATAATGCTATACGTTCCATTGTAAATGGTGCGGAAGTGAGAACAATTGCCTCTCTCCTCTTTATTTGCAATTTGGTCTATCTTCATTTAGATATTTGTATAGTTACATAATACGCAGCGAGTTAGTCAACTTGCAATGTATGAATTGACTTCGAGATTATATATTTCCCTGGAATATTTTCTTCAGTATTACATTTCAGTAATGTGATTACAACTGTGCAGTGCGTGACAATGAATTACCTGAATTTACGGCTCTATCAACTGCTGATGAATGCATGTTCTGTCACAACCTTGCCGTTGTGACGTTTTCTGCTCACTGAGGAAATTATTTTAATGTCC
>NW_025193711.1:0-3990 GCF_004010195.1 Chiloscyllium plagiosum | reverse complement strand
TGCTGGCAACACGTTTCAAATGCCCACCACCCTTTGTGTGAAGCACTTACCGCATGTATCCCTCTTAAACGTTCCACCTCTCACCTTGAAAGCGTGACCTCTCGTAAGTGAATCCTTCACCCTGGGAAAAAAGCTTGTCTCTATCCATTCTGTCTATACCCTCCATGATTTTGTAAACCTCAACGTTGCCTGTAATTCGCAAAAACATCTTGGCGTGTCCAGAATGCCAGAGATTTAGAAAACTGACAACGTGACACTCGTGTTGAAAAGGTGAGGGAGGCATAAAGTGAATAAACATATGTATCGTTGAAAAAATATTGGAATGAATTAATAAGGTTGGGATAACAGCACATTTGTAAAACAAATATTTTATCAAGCAGAGTCAGCACAGCTTCATGTAAGGGAACTCGTGTCGAATGCATTGCTTGAAATTTCTGAGGATGTCTCAACCAGATTGGAAGGAGTGGAAACAGGAGATGCGTTGGATTTGGACAATGAAACAGCACTCAATGAAGTCCCTCACAAACGGTTAAGTTATAAGATAACATTTTACTGAACTGAAGGCAGCATAATAGTATGGATATAGAAATGGCTGATGGAAAGGAAACAATGAATGGGGCAAAGGATTCGTCGGGTTCTGCAGGGTTAGGAATTTTCCAAATATATTAAGTATGTGCAGGAAGAAAGTGAATGTTCTATGGCCAAATTTGCAGACGATACCAAACATAAGTGAAAAAGGCAGATTAAGAGAAGAATACAAGCGTTTACAGAAAGATGTTGATCAGTTAAGTAAGTGGGGAAAATGTCAGAAACTGGAGTAAAACGTAGATCAAAGTGAAGTTGTTCATTTTGGAAGGGAGAACAAAGGACACAATTTTATTTAAATGGAGAAGAGTTGCAGAAAGCGGGAATTCAAAACATCTTGGTTTTACTTCAGAATGAAGCATAAAAAGTTAATACACAGGTAAATCTTAGTGTGGAAGTCTACTCACTGGAATCTAGAAGAATTAAAGTTGATTTCATTGAGACATATCGGATTTCTAAGGCAATTGACAGGGTGAATGGTGAGAGAATGCTTTCCTCTCATCGGAGTGTGCTTTGGCGTCACCAGAAATTAGGACAACAAACATTTCGAATAGAAATGTTCAATTCCATCATGAAAATTTTTGAAATCTTTGGGAAGTGCTTGAAAGATGTTGCGACATTTTCCTTGCCTGTTCTGTTTAGAAATGTCCCAGAGGGGACAGTCTCAGCAGAAAGGAGTGTCAACTTAATTCGTAGATGAGGAGAAATATCTTCTCACTAGAGGATTGTGAATGTTTGGAACCCCTTGCCATAGAGAGAGGTGTGGGGGCAGAGTCCACATGTACTTTTCAGGCCTGACATAGAGATATTCTTGATGGTAGTGCCATACATATAAGACACCTCAGAAATACGACTTCTTTGACGAAAGTTAGCCAAAGGAGATGAATACAGAAACCTATGAATTCGGAACAGAAATAGGCAATGTGGCCCTTTGACACCTTTCCAAATTTCAGTAGGAGTACTATTGATGAGAATAAGATCCAGATTTCTGCCTGCATTCTATAGCCTTTGAATGTCTTGTGTGATCATAACAATTCAACTCAGTCCTTCCAACACAGTCCCACTACCTTCAGAGGAAGAGCATTCCAAATACGAAACACCCTCTAAGAGAATAGAAATGTCCTTATCTCTATTTGATAAGGGGAACTACATATTACTAAACTGTATCCCCAAGTATCCCATGAAGAGGAGTATATTTCCACTGATCCACCTTATCCTGTCTGCTTAATAACTTACATGGATGAAGCATAACCTTTCTTCACAGCAAAATATTTTAATCACTGGAATAAGGTAAATGAACCTTCTCCAAGCTTCTAAAGCAGCAATATTTAATTGCTTGGAATAGTCAGGCCAAGGTGTGCAAAGTGACAGTGAGTTCTATTCTACTCCTGAAATCACCTTCAGAATACTTCTATGAGAGAGATAATGTGTTGCCACTAAGATGTCAGTTTTGTTCATTGATGTACAAGTCTAGCACCACCAGGAAGCAGCCCACAATCTTGCAGAACCCTCCTTTTGTAATTCCAGGCCTTGTCTTTGCCCATTTCTGATCGGCATTTTGATACATGTGATAATTGGGATTCTATTTTTTCAGCAAACCTGATGACAGTGTTGATTCTTTCCCAAGGGAAGTGTGGCCTTTCCAAAGGAATAATTCACTACATGACGACCATGGCAACAGGAGATCTGATGGTCGTTGTTTTCAATGTGATTGTGAGCCAGATCTTCAGGTATAATTTCCCTCTGGGACATTTCCCGCTGCTGAACTACCTCCTGCGTGCCGACTCAGTGCTCTCCTGCAACGTCTGAGTCTCCAGCTTACCATCTGGTTTACCATCGCCTTCACCTTTGACCGTTTTGTAGCTCAAACATGTTTCTTCCAATTCCCCTGATGCTGCTGTTGAATTCTCTCACTGCCCGGCAAGAGTGAGTGTCAATTGTCATCGAAGAATTAATGTCCTTTTGGGTAAAAATTTCTTAATGCCAACCTAGCCAGTGATGCCCATTTACCCCACTGAACAAAATACGAGATGCTAATTTTAATAGAGCGACTGACCTTGAACATTGTCCTTTTTTCTTGAAATTTTTGGTGCAATCCACAAAGGATTTGAATAAATTGAAGTGAGGTGGGGGAGGCGATGTACAGGGTATGCAGTAAATATGAAGATAAGGGTCAAGTGGTGCACTGGTAGTGCCCCTGACTCTGCTCAATAAAATTTGTGCCAAGACCTTTCTGTTTCAGAAGTGTGTTATAACACAAGTTACCATCATGGTTCAAATATCAAAAATGGTGGGACTAATAGTGAACCAGTCATTAGTGAGACCACAACTGTCGAGTTTTCTATGGACTTCGGAGCCACATTGGCAGGTTAGGTTTAATTCTGAGGGTGCAGAAGACATGCATTCAGATAATGCCAGGTAAAAAAAAAATCCATGTAACTTCGAACCAGAAACGGAAACAATGAGGTCATTTTCATTGTGTGCTGATAGAGGCAGTTAGAATGATCAAGGATTTGCGCAGAATGTACTGAAACAATTTTTGATGGTTCGAGATGTGGAAGAAATCGACTTAGAGATGTTCTGCTGAAAACAGAGGCAATTTTATGACCTTTCCCTATCCAAAAGTGCGGGATGGTTTTTCAGAATCACTGAAGGAAGCAGCGACCAGACCAATTTTGAAGAATAGGCTGAGACAAATGAAATTCTTGACGAAGTGACATTGAAGGAATAGCAGTACATTTCCAGGTCAGGAAGGCTTGTGCTTTGAAAAGAAACTTGCACTGATGGTATTCCCATGTATATGTTGTCCTGGAACTTTTAGCTAGTGGAGATCACAGGTTTGGCAAATACTGCCCTAGGGGACTTACTAAGTTGTTGCGATCTATCTTATAGAGATTACACATAGCAGCATGTGCGTTTTGTTTTGTGTTTTATTCCTTTAGCAGCAAATTCCAAAATTCCATTTTGTTTCCTTGTTAAAACAAGGCGAGATGCTCTGAACAGACCACTATCTGTGTCCCATTAAGCTACAGGTTCAAGTGAAAGAGTTTCAGAACTTGCTTGATTATTGTCAGTCCTAAATGGCTTTCCCTTACTCTGAAACTCTATCCCTTGGTTCTGCGAGGGGTAACCTCTATCCTGTGAGAGTTCATAGAATTTTGTAAACTGAAACAAGATTCCCTGTCATTTTCCCAAGCTTTAGAGGGCGCAAGATTAGTGTCTTCATCAGGAGGGTTTTTGCCTGAAACGTTAATTTTCCCACTCCTCGGATGCTGCCCGACCTTCCGTGCTTTACCAGCACCACTCCAATCGAGACTCTCATCTCTGACATTTGCAGTACTCACCTTCGCCTATTGTAGAGGATACAATCCCGGTTTTTGCAAAACCTCCACACAAAGGTTTGCA
>NW_025193710.1:0-3990 GCF_004010195.1 Chiloscyllium plagiosum | reverse complement strand
CCTCTAGTTCTGGACTCCCCCACTCCAAGGAAAGGACCTTGTCTATTTAGGAGACAGTGAGTTCTGCAGATGCTGGAGATCAGAGTTGAGAGTGTGTTGCTGGAAAAGCACAGCAGGTCAGGCAGCATCCGAGGAGCAGGAAAATCGACGTTTCGGGCATAAGCCCTTCATCAGGAATGAGGCCTCTCGGATGGTGCCTGACCTGCTGTGCTTTTCCAGCAACACACTCTCAACCTTGTCTATTTACGTTATTCATGCCCCTCATGATTTTATAAACCTCTATAAGGTCACCCCTTAGCCTCTGCTCCAGGGAAAACAGCCCTAGCCTATTCAACTGCTCCCTATAGCTCAAGTCCTCCAATCCAGGCAACTTCCTTGTAAATCTTATCTGAACCCTTTCAAGGTTTGCAACATCCTTCCAATAGGAAGGAGACCAGAATTGCACACAATATTCCAACAGTGGCCTAACCAAAGACCTGTACAGCTGCAACATGATGTCCCAACTCCTGTACTCAATAGTCTGACCAATAAAGGAAAGCATACCAAATACCTTCTTCACTATCCTATCTACCTGCAACTCCACTTTCAAGGAGCTATGTACCTGCACTCCAAGCAACACTCCCTAGTTTTTGCCATTAAGTGTGTAAGTCCTGCTAAGATTTGCTTTTCCAAAATGCAGCACCTCACATTTACCTAAGTTGAACTCCATCTACCACTCCTCAGCCCATTGGCCTAACTGACTAAGATCCGGTTGTAATCTGAGGTTTGCTCCTCTTGGAGTGTGAGATGGAAATGTGTTGCTGGAAAAGCGCAGCAGGTCAGGCAGCATCTAGGGAACAGGAGAATCGACGTTTCGGGCATTAGCCCTTCTTCAGGAAGAAACGTCGATTCTCCTGTTCCCTAGATGCTGCCTGACCTGCTGCGCTTTTCCAGCAACACATTTCCATCTCTGATCTCCAGCATCTGCAGACCTCACTTTCTCCTCTTGGAGTGTGCCATGAGATTTTGGTGACTGGTGTCAAATTTGAGGCAGCAAGCTGGACTTGTCAGGTTCCTGCTCTGACTTTCAACCATGGAATTCTCAGCATCCAGTTTTTATCCATTAGATGGGAAAATCCATATAAATAAGGTCAGATGGGCTAATAATGAGTGATAATGAGCGATAATCCTTGCAAATAGGCCTCCCACTGCTGACTAGCAAGAATCTCATCTCACTGGCCAACACTTGGAAAATGGGTCCTTCTGACTTCAATTTTGGAAAGGACTTTGCTGGACATCTCACTTGATTTTCCCAACTTTCATGCCATGGCTCACATAATTTAGGAGCTGAGAATGTTCCACCCCTGTTATTTACACCATATAAATCCAGTAGGCACAGATTGATGTTTGTGATTTTCTTATGTTTCTTAGCGTATCATTCTATCCTTCTTCTAGAGCTCAGATAGCTCCCCTAAAGCTTGGAGGTGCCGGTGTTGAATGGGGTGGACAAAGTCAGAAGTCACACGATACCAGGTTATCGTGCAAAAGATTTATTTGAAATCACAAACTTTCAGAGCATCGCCCCTTCATCGGGTGAAAAAGCTTGTGATTTCAAATAAATCTTTTGCACAGTAACCAGGTGTTGTGTGACTTCTGGCTTTTCCCTGAAGTGCACCTCTGCCAAACTGTAAGAGAGTGTTAGGTTATAGGTAGCGGGAATTTTTGGATGAATTCAAGATCATAAAAGGTGGGAACTAGATGGTCAGGGGAGCACTACAATGATATTTTAATTGCACTTGTTTTATTCTTATATTTGTGAGAAATTTACCAATGCAGCATTTCTTATGAATATTAGTTGAAAATTTGTATTGTGTTGCAGAATATGTACTAGGTATGTATGACATTTATTTTGTTGAGTTTAATTTTACAGTGTGAAGGCATGTGGAAGCAATGAAAACAAGTAAATGTTTAATGGAGTTTCAATCCTTTTGTTAAGATGGGCATGTTATTAAATTCTCTTATTCGCATTACTTAAACAGCCATAATTCTGGAAATTGATAAAACAAGTGCACTCATTGTGCATTTTCCTTCAGTCCAAATATTGAGTCTCCTAATGATTAATCTGGAGTGTGTTGCAACTTCCAAAGTGTAACCAGCCTAGTGCTGAGACTAGTTCCATAAATTATGAATTATCTTGAGGGAATGTGTCAATTATTATGTTAAGGAGCTCTGTGTTCACCTGTGAGAGCTGAATTCAAATCCAACTGTCGCAGCTGGAATACAAATCTAAACTCCCGACAGTTATTAGGAATCTTGCATAAAATGAGTCTAGCTTGTGTGGACACAGTCTGCAATTGCCATTACTTTCTAGCAAGAATTGTCTTTAAATTTATTGAACTTAACACTAAACTGCAGAGTCTGTAGGGAGTATTACGCTGAAGTAAAGGTTAGGAACATTGTTATTGTTGTCCCAGAAAGGGAATTCTGTTTTCCATCTGTACTGTATTTTACCTGAAAACAAAAAGACTAGTTATTTAATCTACTCAATGTATCAGCTGCCTGTTATATTGCATATTACAACAACATCCATTTGTATTACACCTTTACAAACAAAGGATGCGAGGTGGCCACTTGGCCCTTTGAGCTACTCTGCCATCCAATAATGTCATAGCTGATCTATTTTTAACATCAACATTACACTCCTGCATCTTCTAATAATCTTTCAATCTCTTCGTAATTAAGAATCTATATACTTCTACCTTAAAAATATACAAATAATCTGCATCCACTGCCTTTTGAGGAAGGGAATTCCAAAGACACTCAACTCTCTGAAAGAAAAAAAGAATTTCTCATCTCTGTTTTAAATGGGCAATCACTTATTTTTGAACTATGACCCCTAGTTCTAGATTCTCCCACATCTATCTAGTCAAGTCCCCTCAAGATCTTATACGTTTGAAATACATTTCGGACTCTAATCTCCAGCATCTGCAGTTGTCACTTTCACCAGTTTGCATTACGTCACTTGTGACTCTTCTAACTCTAGAGGATACAGGCCTAGCCTGTCTAGCCTTTTCTGATGAGGTAATCTACTCATTTACTACAATAAAACATCTCAACACACTCCAGGAGGACAATCGGACAAAAATAATGTTAGATTTCTATTGAAAGGGATGTTCAAAATTTTAAATTCAAAGAAAATTCTGAATAATTGTATAATTCATCTCATTTCTATCCTCCATTTCAAATTTGACCCTCTTTTCCTCTTCTCTGACAGCTTTTAGCAGGAGGGATCTTGATATTAGTCAAGCTTACAATTATTTTTGCTGTATAGTTGTTTGCTAATAATGTATAAGACATAGGATGAGATAAATTTAGGATATCAGTTTGAAGTGGATGAGTTGGACTGAAGGGTCTGTTTCCATGCTGTACACCTCTATGACTCTGAGTCTAAGTGGACTGTGTACGGCAGACACCTCAAGACATTGGAGCAGTGCCACCAATGCTCCCTGTGTTAGATCCTGTGAATTGGCTGGAAGGAAAGATGCAGCAACACCAGTGTCCTTGACCAGGCCAATATTCCCAGCACTGTGACACTGACCATGATTGATTGGCTATGATCAGCTGGACACATCATTCACATGACTGACATGAGATTCCTCAAGCAGATGCTCAACTCCCAGCATTGGAACAGCAGGCGGACAGAGGAAGCACTTCAGTGATATCATCAAGCCTCCACATGAATGCACGTGAAAGCAATGAAAACAAGTAAATGTTCAATGGAGTCTCAATCCTTTTCTTAAGATGGGCATGTTATTAAATTCTCTTATTCACATTACTTAAACAGTCATAATTCTGGAAATTGATAAAACAAGTGCACCTATTGTGCATTTTCCTTCAGTTTGAATATTGAGTCTCCTAATGATTAATCTGGAGTGTGTTGCACCTTCTAAAGTGTAACCAGCCTAGTGTTGAGGCTAATTCCATAAATTATGAATTATCTTGAGGGAATGT
>NW_025193709.1:0-3990 GCF_004010195.1 Chiloscyllium plagiosum | reverse complement strand
TGAGATTCAATCCCTGTCACTGACTGAGGTTCAGTCCCGGTCAGTGACGAAGGATCAATCCCAGTCACTGACTGAGATTCAATCCCTGTCTCGAACTGAGATTCAATCCCTGTCACTGACTGCGGTTAAATCCCTGTCACTGACGGAGATTCAATCCCTGTCACTGACTGAGGCGCAATCCCTATCACTGACTATGGTTCAATCCCTGTCACTGACTGAGGCTCAATCCCTGTCACTGACTGAGGTTCAATCCCTGTGACTGACTGAGATTCAATCCCTGTCACTGACTGAGGCTCAATCCCTGTCACTGACTGAGGCTCAATCCTTGTCACTGACTGTGATTCAATCCCTGTCACTGTCTGAGGGTCAGTCCCAGTCAATGTCTTGGATTCAATTGCAGTCACTAACTGAGATTCAATCCCTGTCACTGACTGACGTTCAATCCCTATCACTGACTGAGATTCAATCCCTGTCACTGACTGAAGTTCAATCCCTGTCACTGTCTGATATTCAATCCCTGTCACTGACTGAGGGTCAATCCCTGTCACTGACTGATATTCAATCACTGTCACTGACTAAGGTTCCATCACTGTCACTGGCTGTGATTCAATCCCTGTCACTGACTGTGGTTCAATCCCTGTCACTGACGGAGATTCAATCCCTGTCACTGACTGAGGCTCAATCCCTGTCACTGACTGAGATTCAATTCCTGTAGTTCACTGAGATTCAATCCCTGTCACTGACTGAGATTCAATCACTTTCACTGACTGAGTTTCAAATCCTGTCACCGATGGAGGTTCAATCGCTGTCACTGACTGAGGCTCAATCCTTGTCACTGACTGAGATTCAATCCCTCTCACTGTCTGAGGGTCGGTCCCAGTCAATGACTTGGATTCAATTGCAGTCACTAACTGAGATACATTCCCTGTCACTGACTGACATTCAATCCCTGTCCCTGCCAGAGATTCAATCCCTATCACTGACTGAGATTCAATCCCTGTCACTGACTGAGGTTCAATCCCTGTCACTGTCTGATATTCAATCCCTGTCACTGACTAAGGTTCAATCCCTGTCACTGGCTGTGATTCAATCCCTGTCACTGACTGTGGTTGAATCCCTGTCACTGACGGAGATTCAATCCCTGTCACTGACAGAGGCTCAATCCCTGTCACTGACTAAGGTTCAATCCCTGTCACTGATTGAGATTCAATCCCTGTCACTGACTGAGGTTCAATCCCGGTCAGTGACGAAGGACCAATCCCTGTCACTGATTGAGATTCAATCCCTGTCACTTACTGAGATTCAATTCCTGTCTCTGAATGAGATTCAATCACTGTCACTGACAGTGGATCAATCCCTGTCACTGACTGAGATTCAATTTAAGTCATTGATTGAGATTCAATCCCTGTCACTGACTGAGATTGAATACTTGTCACGGATTGAGCCTCAATCACTGTCACTGACTGAGGCTCAAACCCTGTCACCGACGGAGATTCAATCCCTGTCACTGACTGAGGTTTAATCCACGTCACAGACTAAGATTCAATCCCAGTCACTGACTGAGATTCAATCCCTGTCACTGAGTGAGGTTCAATCCCTGTCACTGACTAAGGCTCAATCCCTGTCACTGATTGAGATTCAATCGCTGTCACTGACAGAAGCTCAATCCCTGTTACTGATTCAGGCTCAATCCCTGTCACTGACTGAGGGTCTATCTCTGTCTCAGACTGCGATTCAATCCCTGTCACTGTCTGAGATTCAATCCCTGTCACTGACTGAGGTTCAAGCCCTGTTACACACTGAGATTCAATCCCTGTTACTGTCTGAGATTCAATCCCTGTCACTGACTGAGATTCAATCACTGTCACTGACTGAGTTTCAATCCCTGTCACAGACTGAGATTCAATCCCTGTCACAGATGGAGATTCAATCCCTGTCACTGACTGAGGTTCAATCCCTGTCACTGACGGAGGTTCAATCCCTGTCACTGACTGAGGTTCAATCACTGTCACTAACTGAGATTCAATCCCTGTCACTGATTGAGGTTCAATTCCAGTCACACACTAAGATTCAATCCCTGTCACTGACTGAGGGTCAATCCCGGTCACTGACTAAGGTTCAATCCCTGTCACTTACTGAGGTTCAATCCCTGTCACAGACTGAGATTCAATCCCTGTCACTGTCGGAGATGCAATTCCTGTCACTGCCTAAGGTTCAATCCCTGTCACTGACGGAGGTTCAATCCCTGTCACTTATTGAGATTCAATTCCTGTCACTCTCTGAGGTTCAATAGCTGTCACTGAATGAGATTCAATACGTGTCACGGATTGAGGCTCAATGCCTGTCACTGAATGAGGCTTAAACCCTGTCACTGACTGAGGCTCAATCCCTGTCACTGACTGAGATTCAATCCCTGTCATTGTCTGAGGTTCAATCCCTGTCACAGACTGAGATTCAATCCCTGTCACTGACTGAGATTCAATCCCTGTCACTGACTAAGGTTCAATCAATTTCACTGACGGAGGTTCAATCCCTGTCACTGATTGAGATTCAATTCCTGTCACTGTCTGAGGTTCAATCCCTGTCTCTGACTGAGATTCAATCCCATTTAACTAACTGAGATTCAATCCCATTTAACTAACTGAGATTCAATCCCTGCCACTGACTAAGGTTCAATCCCTGTCACTGACTGAGATTCAATCCCTGTCACTGGCTGAGTTTCAATCCCGGTCAGTGACGAAGGATCAATCCCTGTCACTGTCTGAGATTCAATCCCTGTCACTGACTGAGGCTCAATCCTTGTCACTGACTGAGATTCAATCCCTGTGACTGTCTGAGGGTCAGTCCCAGTCAATGACTTGGATTCAATTGCAGTCACTGACTGAGATTCAATCCCTGTCACTGACTGTAGCTCAATCCTTGTTACTGATTCAGGCTCAATCCCTGTCACTGACCGAGGTTCAATCCCTGTCACTGTCTGAGGCTCAAACTCTGTCACTTACTGAGGTTCAATCCCTGTCACAGACTGAGATTCAATCCCTGCCACTGTCTGATATTCAATCCCTGTCACTGACTAAGGTTCAATCCCTGTCACTGACTGAGGCTCAATCCCTGTCACGGATTGAGGCTCAATCCCTGTCACTGACAGAGGCTGATTCCCTGTCACTTACTGAGATTCAATCCCTGTCACTGACTGAGATTCAATTCCTGTCACTGACTGAGTTTCAATCCTAGTCACTGATTTGGATTCAATCCCTGTCACTGACTGAGATTCAATCCCTGTCACTGTCTGAGATTCAATCCCTGTCACTGTCTGAATTTCAATCCCTGTCACTGACTGAGATTCAATCACTGTCACTGTGGGAGGTTCAATCCCTGTCACTGTCTGAAATTCAATCCCTGTCACTGACGGAGGCTCAATCCCTGTCACTGACTGAGGGTCAATCCCGGTCACTGACTGAGGTTCAATCCCTGTCACTTACTGAGGCTCAACCCCTTACACTGACTGAGGCTCAATCACTGTCACTGACTTAGATTCAATCCCTGTCACTGACAAAGGTTCAATCCCTGTCACTGACAGAGTCTCAATCCCTGTTCCTGACTAAGGTTCAATCCCTGTCATTGATTGAGATTCAATCCCTGTCACTGACTGAGGTTCAATCCCGGTCAGTGACGAAGGATCAATCTCTGTCACTGACTGAGATTCAATTCCTGTCACTGATTGAGTTGCAGTACCTGTCACTGTCTGAGATTCAATCCCTGTTACAGACTGAAGCACAATCCCTGTTACTGATTGAGGCTCACTCCATGTCACTGACTGAAATACAATCCCAGTCACTGACTGAGATTCAATCACTGTCACAGACTGAGATTCAATATTTGTCACTGACTGTGGTTCAATCCCTGTCACTGAATGAGATTCAATCCCTGTCACTGACTGAGGCTCAGTCCCTGTCACTGACTGACGTTCAATCCCTGTCACTGACTGAT
>NW_025193708.1:0-3989 GCF_004010195.1 Chiloscyllium plagiosum | reverse complement strand
GGAAGGCGAGAGAGTGTCACAGTATCCTACGGGCATCACTGAAGTCCACAACATCCATAGTGGACTGACACCACCCGAGGACATAATGGGGGCAGAGATCACGCTGTATGAGGCACACGTGAGGAACAGTTTCATAAATGGAATGAAGGACGAAATAGCAAAAAAGTTTGAATACTCATGTATTACTAGGGGCACTGGAAAGCTGAATTTGATAGAACAACATGCGATACATGCTGAAAAATTGTTTACCCAAGAGAAGGATAAGCGGAAACTAAAGATGGAGCAGCAAGCACATAAAGCTCAGCTTACAATGATGCAAATGCTCGCCCAGCCCTTTCAGGGAGGTGCTGCGGGAAAAGAAAGAAGCAGAGGTGGAGGTCGCGGAAGATGAAGTGGAAGAGGTCGCGGAAGAGGGGCTGGCAGAGGTAGGTGTAGCAGGTGCTTTGTTTGCATAGCAATGGACCACTGGGCGAGGCAGTGCCCACACAGGCAGCCTCAAATGGGCCTAGAGGCTGGACAGCAGGTTGATTGATGGGGGAAGGTTGAATTGGAGGTGGCAGCCCACAAGGTACAGGTAAGCATCTATCCTTTATATTTTGCAACGAAAATCGCTTATGCTAACCACTTCTACGAACCGTATGGGCACTGAAACATGTCCCACCTCTATATTGAACGCTGAGATTGCATAGCGTGGACTGTTTGTTCAGTCAACGATGATGCTTATAAGTCAATGCCAACTTCTATGTTATATGTGGAAGGTACGCTAGTTGCTTTTTTGGTAGATACGGGGCAACACATACACCCCTTAAATCAAGCCAGTTCAGACAGTCGACGTAAATAAAGAAGAGTGGAAGGTTCCTGAACTCAGTCACAGAGAACCTGATGAGAAATGCTAGCTGCCTGCTACCCTGGCCCAGATAGGGGGAGCAATTAGGGCAAACGTCGCGCACCACCCGAATTCAAGGCTAACTGCAGTCCCAATGCTGACCACAGCTTTTCACATTTCAGAAAGCAGGGGAGAAACATGTATTTTCACAAATCAGGGAATTCTCCATTTGGGGATCTCCCAGTGTACTACGACGCTGTACCTGAATAATGACTCTTGCTCAGCAACCTACGCGAATGGTATGATCATCAACATTATGTGTTCCTTTATCAATAGTCAGACCATGATGGCGTGTATAATATGGGCCTGTAGAGAGAGAAGGTACAACGATCTCCCGCTAGGATGGAAGGGTGCTGCTACCCCGTGGTACTGTCCACTGGCGCAGCAGTGCTCGTCCCAAAGCCCAGTAATGGGCAAACCCGAAGGGACGTCTCATGGCATTGGAATGGGTACACATTCGCAGACCCATGGACTACACGAGGAGCGAACATTGGGTGGTCTATTCTCTTGGGAGCAGGGACAACGGTAGCAATAAACAAGATTAATAGTCTCGCATATAGTGTATTACTATTAGCAATAAGATGGAGGAAGGTCGAGCACTCATTAATACTGAGTTAACAGTAGTAAGGGAAGCATTGATACAAAAGTGACTAGTACTAGACCTAACCAAAATGTTAGGTACCTCATACTGTTTTAATATTCCTGATGAGTCCCAGAATAATACCATGAATGAGGCAATAAGACCGCTTCCCCCGCAGATGACTCCTGGTACCGATGGCTCACCTCCCTTTGGGAAGATGGGCATATTGGATCCTACACGTTCTGATAGTTGTAGGACTGGTCTTACTCATAGTGCTGTGTATAAGACCCTGCTTGAGTACCTGCCTACCCCATTTGCTTATGAGTTCAGTTGGATACCAAATGGTAAAACCGTCAGTGGCCCACAGCAGGGAGATCCGATTGCGTGGACCCCACCATACCGTGACCTTGAAGTGTGTAATGTGTGAAAATGCGCTATGTATAGGGCACACCAAAACAAGTGACGACACCACCACAAAGCTGTGTTACAGGTGGGTAGTGTCTGAGGAAAGGCCCTGTGATGCCTAAACAATTTGATGTACAGCTATCTGGCTCTGTACATTTTTTTTTGTTTTTGTCATTGTTGTCACAAAAGGTGGGGGGGGGGGAATTTAATGGAAAATTAACATTTATTGTGAAATCTATAAAATAATACTTTGCAAAGTCTTACAGGCAAACGGAAAAGCAATGTCAGGGAAAAATGTAAAGTTAAACCAGACTCACAGTAGTCTCGCAAAGACAGTAAACTATCATATCAACAGTCAAGGAATGAGAAGAACAACTCCATATGTGGAAAGGAGCTCATCTGTTCCAAGATCTTGGGTTGAGGTGTGAGCAGAATAAGCGAAGTTTAGTATAAAGGGAATATGTGAAAGCTATTCAGGCACACCTTACATGAGTCCGAAATCAATTTTTTCTTTGTTCTTGTTAGCAGTTGAGCCGAGTCGATTTCATTTCCACGACAATAGTTCAGATTATGTGATTGGAATGTGGGATGTGGTGGACAATGGCAGGTCTAAATGCAAAACTTAAATGAACCTATAATCCCACTGGAGATGGGGTTGGGGGTTTGCTCGTTGGGGTCGGTAGGAAGAGGACACAGTGGCAGAGAATGTAACAAGCATAGCTAAAAGACAGTAGAGGAATAACCCTGGTTATTTCGCACTTTGTTTTGCAGATTGAAGGTGTTATCTCAATATGCCGAGGACAGACAAGTGGGAATATGAGCAGGACACTCTCTTAAACTGAATGGCCTTATGGGAAGGTCAGGCACATCCTTGTGCACAGGCCATAGGTATTCTGCAAAACTGTCAACCTCTTCATTCTGCACTTGGCTTCTCCGATGTAGAGTAGGCCACATTGGGTGCACAGAATACAATACACAAGATTGGAGGAGGTGCAGATGAAATCCCGCTTCACCTAGAAAAAGCATTTAGGCCTTTGGATGGTGACCCCCTTCACCTTCTCCCTGCATACCATCCATTACACCATCAGTTACTGTGATCTCCAGCAATTTCTCGTTTTCAATAATTCCCATTAATAGGCCTCTTGTCATTTATTAGTAGTAATTCCATCCCAAACTCCAGGATTTGCTTGGTAAATGCGACTTGTTGGTCTCAATGGCAAGAAAGGCCTCACTGACGTCCAACACAATTCTTCCAAATTATTCATTAATGTTTTTTTTTGGAGTTCGTGATTACAGTTACCTAACATAGGCAGTTGATGATTTGTCAGTAATTTTATCATGGTTGTGTTCGCAAAGAAGCATCAGTTTAGATGTGACACATTAGTTAATTCGATAAAGAAATTTTATGGCAGTGTCAATTGGTATCAGTGACTGAAACTAAAGCTCAAACAAACTGTCGGCACAAAATCTTTCAACCCTGTTAAAGAGCTGAGGGCAGCATCCAAAGTCTTTCCACACAGAGTCTATTCACTCTTTCTTAAAGTTACAGTACACATCTTCAACCTCATAACAACATCCACTATCGAAAAAGAACTACTGAGTTTGGTCCTGGCCTTACAACATTTTGCTGCTTATGTGACGAACAATGTTTCACAGATTGTTGTGCGCATGGACCACAATGTTCTCATATTTTTGGAAAGATTTAAAGGTATTAATATGAGACTATTTCCGTGGTATCTTAAGTTACAGACCTTCAGTTTACAAATTGTGCATTTTGCACGTCGTAAAAATGTTATTGCAGATGCGTTTTCACTGATGTAAAAGGAAAAGGTGTAGACAAGATTAGACCGCATTGATTCCAAAGTTATATATGAGCAGGATGAATGAGAAGTGTAACTCAAATTAATGACAAACATATTTCTTAATAATGGTATTAAAATTTATAGGAAAAAAGATAAAAATGTAGTCCACGTTTCATTAGCTTGTTTCATTCTTAATCTTCAGGGTTGACATGTTACGAAGTTGAATGAATGTATAGTCACATTAAGGTGGAAAGTGTTTTTTGAATTCAAAGTACAGAAACAGCTGCCAGCAAAGAGACAGGTTGTTCCGAAACAG
>NW_025193707.1:0-3989 GCF_004010195.1 Chiloscyllium plagiosum | reverse complement strand
ATAACCAATGTCCTGTACAGCCGCAACATGACTTCCCAACTCCTATACTCGGTACTCCAACCAATAAAGGAAAGCATTCCAAATGCTTTCTTCACTATCCTATCTACCTGCAACTCCACTTTCAAGGAGCTATGAACCTGCACTCCAAGGTCCCTTTGTTCAGCAACACTCCCGAGGACCTTATCATTAAGTGTATAAATCCTGCTAAGATTTCCTTTCCCAAAATGCAGCACCTTGCATTTATCTAAATTAAGCTCCATCTGCCACTTCTCAGCCGATTGGCCCATTTGATCAAGATCCTGTTGTACTCTGAGATAACCTTCTTTGCTGTCCACTACACTTGTGAATAGGAAAGGTTTGGAGGGATATGGGCCATACACAGGCAACTAGTTTAGTTTGGGAAACTTGGTTGGCGTGGACAAGTTGGACTGAAGGGTCTACTCCTGTGGTGTACGACTTTATGACTCTAGTGTTAATTGACAAAAGAACTGATGCCAAATTGAAATGTTTCATTGGTTCTAGGATCCCTGCCAACTTGGTAATGTGAAGCAGAAAGTGGGAACTTTGGAAACAGCTTTAGGTATAAATCATTTGCCCAAAATAAGAGCTATAAACTGGAGAACTTTGATTATCTGAACAAGATGTGCGTGCACTATTTCGTTCAGATAATCACTCATTCGGTTAATCGATTAAATGCCTTTCCACTGGGACACTGAGTTTTTAAAGTCTGCTCCCCGTTCAGGAGACTGCAGCAGCACACAGTGCATGAGACCCTGCCCCCAACACCGCCCCAGCACAAAGCACACAAGCACCCCGCTCTCCCCACCCCATCCAACACACCGCTCCATCAGCACACAGCGCGTGAGACCACCCCGTATACACCTGCCCCCTCTCCTGGGCAGCTGGACTGTACACCAACAAGACTGCTGCAGTTGCCTTTGTTGGGTAAGTCTCCAAATAGCACACACACACATAGCCACACACAACTTTTTACTGCAACTGTTTGACAGGTTCCATCTCTGCCCTGTACAGGACAATGTTGGGGAGATTTTTTGGGGAAGGGGGGGGTTTAGGGTACACCCCTCTGTAGAACTCTAGGAAAAGTGTGGGCAGAGAGAGAGGGCGGGTAGTCAGTCATTTGGAGACAGTGCCTGTTTAATCACTGTAAACAAAAGACGTGATCACTGTTGGAAACAGTGTAATGTAATGTTTGATGTAATGTTTCCATTGGGACCTTGAGATCTCTTTTGGATAATCCGATTTTTGGATAATTGGTATTCAGATATTCGAAGTTCCTCTGTATAGTGATGGCATCTAAGCATCCTTTTGTGTTAAACTCTTACGGCAATGTCATTGCAAAACACAAAACGGTGTTTGTTTTCATGTTCTGAATATTGCCCTTTGGCATCATTTTGTGTTGGGATTGTGAATCAATCTCTTACTGAATTCCCTCCAACTATATATTACCTCCAATATAATAAAGCAGGCTAAGGGGCCTGAGAAAGATAAAGTTAGAAAGAGAATGTTATTCTGCATATTGCTAAGATGTTCTCAGTTCCTGTGAAATGAAGAATTTTGACAATTGCCTGAGTAGAAATTACTCTGGTCCTTTTCACCTGTTCAGTAGTCTTCAAAGGAAACAGTCATGAAGCTGCCAGATTATCAGCACTGTTAATAATATTTAGTCAGGCTTGTCTTGAAGAGATTGAGTGGTATCTTTGAAAACAGGATCAAGTTGACATGATAACTGACTTATCTAATGGCCTGACCTATTAACAGGGTACAGGTACTGACAGTATATGGCTCTATTATTTATGAATAGCTATGTACTTTTTTGCTCCAAATACTAACTTTTAAAATTTAGATTAGAACCAATAATGTTTTGAAGTCTTTGAGCAAGTTGTCTAGAAACTGCTGATTATTACAGATATGATTAAAATGGTGTAAGTTGCTGGGATAGTGGAAGGATGCTTGTCGGACTGGAGGCCTGTGACTAGTGGAGTGCCTCTGGAGTCAGTGCTGGTGCCATTTCTATACCAATGATTTGGATGATAGTGTACCAGGCATGATTAGTAAGTTTGCTGGTGACACTAAAATAGGCAGTATCGTGGATAGTTTCAGAAATTGCAGCAGGACCTTCATCAGCTGGGGAAGTGGGCTGAGAAGTGCCAAATGGAGTTTAATATAGATAAGTGTGAAGTCTTGCATCTTGAAAAGTCATATCATGGTAGGAGGTTGATAGTGAATGGTAAGCTCTTAAGGAGTGTAGTCGAACAGAGGGGTCTTGGAATTCAGGTTCACAGTTCTCTGAAAGTGGAGTCACAGGTTGACAGGGCAGTGAAGAAGGCTTTTGGCACACTGGCCTTCAGTCAGGGCACTGAGTATAAAAAGTTATATTACAGATGTACAGGACGTGGTGAGTCCACACTTGGAATATTGTATTCAGTTTTGGTCACCTTGTTATCAGAAGGTATTATTAAACTGGAAAGAGTGCACAAGAAATTTACAAGAATGTTGCCTGGCCTCGATGGTCTGAGTTATAAGGAGATGGAAATGTGTTGCTGGAAAAGCACAGGAGGTCAGGCAGCATCTAGGGAACAGGAGAATCGACGTTTCGGGCATTAGCCCTTCTTCAGGAATGAGTAAAAAGGAGAGTTGTGGACACGCTGGGACTCTTTACTTTAGAGCTTAGGAGTCTGAGGGGGGTCCTTATAGAGGTGTATAAGATCATGAGAGGCATGGATAGGGTAAATGCACTCAGTCTTTTTCTCAACATTGGGGAATCGAAGACTAGAGGTTAAGGTTAGAGGGGAAAGAATAATGGGGAACTGGAGAGGCAATTTTTTTTACGCAGAGGGCGGTAAGCATAAGGACTGAGCTGCCAGTGGAAGTGGTTGAGGTGGGTACATTGACAGTTAAAAGGCATTTGGACAAATACATGGATAGGGAAAATTAGAAGGATATAGGCCAATTGCAGGGAAATGGGGTTAGCATGGATGGACGTTTTGGTCTGCATTGACCAGTTTGGGTTGAAGGGCCTGTCTCCATGCTATTGTACACTATGACTCTATAACGCCCACATCTCATATATGGAGTAATAAAAACTAACAGCGCAGCTTAAAGCTGAGCTCTTGCAGCTTTTTGCATCCTTTGCAGATCTCTAGCGGTAACCTCTTGTGAATTCCCCTTGATTTCCTTGTTCTTCTTTCATAGGTTAAGAGTATCACTGGCTGAGCCCACATTTATACACTTGAGAGGATGATGGTGAGCCTCCTTCTGGAACTCTTGCTGTCTATCTGGGGCACGAGCACCTGCAATATTTTTAGGGAGGGAGTTCCAAGAGTCTGACCCAGCAGCAGTGATAGAATTATGATATAATTTCAAACCAGATAGTTGTAGCTTGGAGGGGAAATTACTGTTGGTTGTCTTCCCATGCATTTGCTCCCTTATCCTTTGATTTGGTAGCGGTCACAACGTTAAAAGGCAGTGTTAAAGGAGTCTTAATGAGGTACAACAATGCTTGTTGATGGTACAGTTGTGTAGAGAGTAAATATTGAATGTACTGGGTGGGCTGCCTTGTCCTCGTACATAGAACATTACAGTATAGGCCCTTTGGTCCTCAACGTTGTGCCAACCTGCAAAATTAATCTGATGCCCATCTAACCTACACCATCCATTATTCTCGGTATAAATGTCCAATGCTCATTTAAGTACCCTTAACATCGGCGAGTCTACAACAGTTGCAAGCAGGCCGTTCTGTGGTCCTACTACTCTGACTGAAGAAACTACCCCAATATCTGTCCTAAATCTATCACCCCTCAATTTAAATCTATGTCCCCTCACGTTAGCCTTCTTCATCCAAGGAGGAAGGGTCTCACTGTCCACCCTATCTAACCCTCTGATTATCTTATATGTCTTGATTAAGTCACCTCTCAACATTCTTCTGTCCAACAAAAACAGCCTCAGTTCTCTCAGCCTTTCCTCGTAAG
>NW_025193706.1:0-3989 GCF_004010195.1 Chiloscyllium plagiosum | reverse complement strand
GTCTCTCCCTACTCCTCGTCTCGCTAGTATGTGAGACAGAACAAGCCAGGCATTTTACTGTAAGGTAATCTAGGTCTGTGGGAGCAATGGTCTATCAGGGTCACTACATCCGAGCAACAGGAGGTATTGAGCAGGAAGCATCCCCCACCGCCCTTCACTTTCCAAAAGGATGGCAAGTGGTCCATGTAGTGTTTAGGGAACCCATCAGCTTGGAGGGAGGAGTCAGGAATGGCAGGGGTGAGGCAGATCTCTATGAAACAGAGCACAGGGCTTGGTGGGGAACTTGAAGTTGGTGGTGTTCCCATATATCTGCTGCCCGTGACCTTCTAGATGGAAGTGGTTGTGTGTTTGGAAGGTGCTGTCTGATGATCTTTGGTGATTTTCTACTTTGCATTTTGTAGATACTACACACTGCTAGTACTGAGTGTCAGAGATGGAGGGAATTGATGCTTGTGCTAATAGTGACAGTCAAGAGATCCGCTCTGTCCTGGATGGTATCAAGCCTCTTGAGTATTGTTGGGGCTGCACCCACCCCATGGGTGGGGAGTGTTCCATCACATTGCTGGCTTGTGCCTTGGAGATAGTGGATATGTTTTGTGGAGTTAGGGGGTGATTTACTCACCGTGGTATGTCTAGCCTCTGACCTGCTCTTGTGTTTATGTGGCGAGCACAGTGGAATTTCTGGTCTGTGATAACCCCAGGATGTTGATATTGGGGGAGTCCCCATTTCTGGGTCACTGGGATTCTCCCCACTGCTGTGAGCCCGAAGTCTCCTGCGGGTTCTGCTGGCCACTAAAATGTGCCTGATACTTAAAGCATTGAGCAGCTGAATCAGAACAAATGGCACTGCTGGTTTCAGGATATAATAAAGACACTCGATTGTTCCCCAGACTGGAGATGACAGAATATCAGTTGGCACTGAACAAAAACAGGGATGATCAGTGAGCAACTACTGAGATGTGAACATAAAGTATCAGAAAATGTTCTTCAAACCACTCAGCACAGTCACTGTTCCCAGAACGACAGCTGCTGTCTTCTCAGTACAAAATTTAATTTGCAGATTTGGGCAGCAAATGGCCACATATCGATCAAAGGTAAAAGTACGGTAAACCATACAGAACAGTCTATTCTACTGCATAAAGGAAGACAGCGTGGATATTACAGATGGGGATGGACCGTAGGAAACGAAACTCTCTCTTATAAACAATTGGAATGTACCTCAATAGCAGATCGAGTATAATAATCAGTATATCTGGTGCTGTCGTTGCCTCCAGGTAGCACGCGTAATACATTTTGAAAGACCACACTTCCCTTGCAACAAAATTATAATTGCTATGATGTTCACTATGGGAAGGAAAATAAACAGGAAAATTGATCAATCTAGTGGAAAAGTTACCAATTGCACAGAGTATTTTGTGTAATTTCTGTGTGTGTCCCTGTTTTTGAAAACGTATTGAGGTATTTATACCCATTGTCATGTAATCTGCTGGATTAAAAAAACCAGGCATTAATTAGGAACTCATATTTGGGATGAAACAGAAAATGAGGAAATGCAGTTTGTAAGAGATTATGTGAAGATTGACACTACCCTGACAGGTTATTAAAATGTAAACAAGCTAATGCAGGAAATATCACAAAGACCATGAGAGATATGCTTTAGTTTCTGAAGTGAAACAGAGGCCAGTGACCCTGTATTGGGGTGGCGGAAAGGTGCATTCATGGTGGAAGCCGGCAATGTTTGTGGATGTGTTGCCAGTCAAAGGCACTGCTTTATTATCAAGTTTATAGAGTGTTGTTGGAGCAGACCTCACCCAGACAAATGCGGAGTATTCATTCACATTGCTGACTTGCCCTTTATAGATAATGGGCAGACTTTTGGGGATCAAAAGGTGAGGTATATATCATAGAATAACCAGTTACTGACATGGTCTTGTAATACTGGTAATTACAGAACTGGACCAGCTCAGTCTATGATATAGTTCAACCCCTCCCCCCCACCTCCCCCAGGACACTGACACTGGGGAATTCATTGATATCAAGAGAAATGATTACAATCTCTCTTTTTGGAGAAACCTGACACTTATGTGGAGCAAATGCTACTTGTCAGCTCAGGCCTGAATATTGTTCAAATGTTGTTTCATATGGACATAGTGTCTGACAAGGAGAAAGGGAGGACTGCAGATTGTGGATATCAGAGACACAGAGCGTGGTGCTGGAAAACACAGTTGATCTGGCAGCATCCGAGGAACAGGAATGTGGACGTTCCTGTTGAAGGACTTATAACTGAAACGTCAATTCTCCCACCGCTCGGTTGCTGCCTGACTGGCTGTGCTTTTCCAGCACCACACTCTTCAATAGTGTCTGACAAGGCAGGAATGGGACTAAACATTGTGGAACAATCAACAAACATCCTAAATGCTGACCTTATGATGGAGGGATTGTCAACAGTGAAGCAGCTGAAGATAACTGGGCCTGGGACATTTCCCTGAGGAACTCCTGCAGAGATGTCCTGGAGCTGAGGTGGCTGACTTCCAACAATCACACCCATCCTCCAATGTGCCAGGAATGACTCCAACCAATGAGAGGTTCATCCCATTTCTCATCATTTTAGGTTTCCTTCAGGTCAGACTTGGTCACTTACTGCTTTGATGTCAAGTGCAGTCTCTCTCACCTCACCTCAGGAGTTCAGCTCCATTGTCTTTGTTTGGATATTAGTTGTTATGGGTCTGGTGCTGAGCAACCCTACAGAGCTGGACACCAGTGAACTAGTTATTGCTGAGGGAGTGCAGCTCGGGAGTACTCTTCATACACTTTCCAATATGTCGCTGTTAATTCTTATTTGACTGATGGGGTGGTAATTATCTGGATTTGATTTGTTCTATTCTTTTAGATTTATCTGTTTAAATCCCTATATTAATAGGTGGTTGCCAGTTTTGTAACTGTACTGGAACAGCTCAACTCAGGGCATGGCGAGTATTTGAGCCATTTACCACTGACAAGATATTTTCATGACCATTAATTTATACAGTGCCTTAGCTGTTGCTTTTGTTAGCTCCTGGTGAGCACTGGAGAGCCTCTACTGAAGCACAATCCATCATGTGGACTACATACCCAGGAAAGGAAAAGGGAGATCAGGTTTAATAATCACCCAGTTGTCAAAAGGAAGCCATTTAGCTCATCGTATCTGCATGGGCTGTCTATACATGTTGACACAGTGGCGAGCACTTGCCTTTTCCCCATTACCCTGCAGATTGATTCGAGTTCAATAATCATTCAAGTCCCTCTTCATTGTCTCAATACAACCGGACCAAGGCTCCTTCTCCAACAACTGTCAAGTTGATTATTGATTACAAATGGAACCTGAAAATGTATTATTTGTCAGAAATGGAAACCATAAGCTTAACATATTCTCTTTCACAGGATACCATGTGGTCCAAACTTACAGCAATATTCTGTAGTTTATTGGATCAGGCTAAACTTATGGAGAGATAAGTGAACATTTCAGGTCGTTGCTGATCCATTTGCACTCCCAGCCTTTTCTGTTCTTATTTCAGATTTCCAGCATCTGCAGTATTTTGCTTTAGGTTGATCATTTCATAACTTTCCATTAATAATTACAGAATGGTCCATTTCTCTGAAGTCTCAGGAACTGTTTGGAGTGACCTCAATCTGGCAGTTGGAATGCTTTCTCAATTCTGTGGTAAATGGAGAGGTTTTCAAAGAGTCATCGATGGCAAGACATCTGATACTTGTCAGAGTTCACTGTAGCTCAGTGCAGGATTTAGTTGAGTGGGAGCAGCGTCGAAGGTAAAAGAGCGGGAGCAGCAGAGGAAGTGACGGCAAGCAGAGGGGCAGCCGGGAAGGAAAAGTGAGTATACAACTCAGGAAGGCGGCTAAACCCGAGATTCTACACCCGTAGTATCTCCCACCCACCCTCCTCCTCTAACCTTCTTAACTACTCCGCTTTTTCTTTTAAGGTAAGGATTTTT
>NW_025193705.1:0-3988 GCF_004010195.1 Chiloscyllium plagiosum | reverse complement strand
GGTGTTTGATAAATTGAGATTAGTAAGGTGTCTGATAAGGTGACTTCAGTAAGGCATTTGATAAGGTGACTTCAGAAAGGCACTTGATGAGGTTCCCCATGGTAAATTGGGGAAAATGAAGTCACATGGGATCCAGGGAGTACGAGTGAGATGGATAAAAACTGACTGGGCAACTAGAGACAGAGCGTAGTAGTGGAATGAAGTTTCTCAAAATGAAGAACTGTGACCAGCGGTGTTCCATTCTGATCCCTGTTGGGGCCACTATTGTTTGTGATATACATAAATGATTTGGTGGTCTGATTTGCAAGTTTGCAGATGACACTAAAATTGGTAGAGTAGAAAGTAGCGAAGGGGACTATCAGAGAATGCAGCAGGATATAGATAGAGTGGAAAGTTGGGCAGAGAAATGGCAGATGGAATTAAATCCGGGCAAATGCGAAGTGATGTAATTTGAAAGATCCAATTCAAGAGCGAACTATAAGGAAAATCGAAAATTTCTGGGGAGGATTGGTGTACAAAGAGATCTGGGTGTTAAGGTCAATTGTTCCCTGAAGATGGGAACGTAGTTCAACAGAGTGGTCAAGAAGGCATACGGCAAGCTTTCCTTCATCAGAAGGGTTATTGAGTACAAGAGCTGCCTGATCATGTTGCAGTTATATAAGACTTTGGTTCGGCCATATTTGTAATACTGTGTAAAGTTTAGGACACAACATTACAAAAAGGAATTGGGTGCTTTGGTGCAGAGGAGGTTCACCAGAATGTTGTCTGGTATAGAGTGTGCCAGCTCTGAAGAGAGACTGAGTAGGTTAAGATTATTTTCATTAGAAAGATGGACCTTGGGGGGAACTGATTGAGGTCTACAAAATGATAAGAGGTATAGACAGCCCGGATAGCAAGAAGATTTTCCCTGACTGTGGGACTCAATTACAAAGAGTTACGAGTTCAAGGTGAGAGGGGAAAGTTTCGGGGAGATATTCGTGGAAAGGTCTCCGTGAAGAGGCTGGTGGGGGCCTGGAATGTATTGCCAGCGAAGGTGGAAGAGGCAGGGACGATAGCGTCATTTTTAATTGCATCGAGACAGATGCATAAATGGGCAGGAAGCACAGGGATACAGATCCTTAGAAAATAGGCCACAGGTTTAGTTAGAGGATCTGGATCAGTGCAGGCTAGGGGGGCCGAAGGGCCTGTTCCTGTTCTGAAATGTTCTTTGTTCTTTTTTTTTTCCTTTGTGTCAGCAGATGAAATTTTAACTGCACACGTCAGTGCAGTGGTTGAAGATTCAAAACTCCACAGAATCAAAAGTTGCTGTCCACACAGAACTGGCTACTTCCAATCCAGATGATTAAAATCAATTTATCGACTGACCATTTGAAGCCCACAGGATAAACATGAGCTCGCCAACTCATTAGCCAATTGTACTTCATAGTTCCAAACCACCATTTCCCAGAGAATTACCTATTTGCAGTTCACACACTAAAGCGGGGATTATCCCTGGCCAACACACACACACACACCTGACAATTCAGAGTTCATGAGTAAAACTCAGATCCTTTGGGAGAAACAACTGTGTACAGTTCACAGAATAAAAATCAGATTCACACACTTATCTGACCATTTAGAGTCCACAAGATAAGGTCCATTTTCTCAGACAGACATGACCACAGTCTGTAGAATAAAAACAAGCACCCAAAAAAGACCATTCAACATTTGCAGGATTCCCCCGCTCCATATGCAAGTCTACTCCTTTCCATTCCACAGGAAAAATAAACTCCCACACATTGGGAGTGCCGATGTGTTCATTCTCAGGCCACGGATTAAAGACAGCATGAACCCTTCAACTGTCTATTCGCATTCTACAAGAGAGATGAAAACCTCCCATTCGCAGAAAAAGCGGTCCATCGCCAATACAACCACAGGTTATAAATCAGCTTGACCCAGAAACAGACAAGTGCACAGGTTGAAAATGTCCTCCCACACATGTGCGCCAAATGCTCTCCTTGGGGCAAGAAACAGAAACTCAAACTGTACTGAACAGACAAAGTCTACTGGAGAATAAGCACGAAACAGACAATATTCAAAAGCTGTAACCATCAACATCTGGTTAATAATTAATGGTTTAATCAACCAGTCACACCACACATGCCAACATAAATTAAATTCATTTGAAGGTATGTTCAACCTTCTTAAAAACAGTTGTGTTCACTGATTCCAAACATCTCTCCCACTAAAAGTTCAGTCACTTGGCCCATCAATTAGCCAATACAAAATCCAATGTGACCGTGCTCGAATTGGACTGTCCACATCTGTTTCAAGAAAACTTTTTGGATGCATTTAACAAATTCTGCCTGTCTACGCCTTTTGCTCTAAGGGAGTCCCAATCAATTTTGAGGAAGTTAAAGTCACCAACTCCGACAATCCTGGTATTATTGCATCTTTGCACAATCTGCCTGCATATTTGTGCCTCAATGTCACAGTGGCAGTAGGGAGGTGTAAGTTGTAGTCCTATCAGAGTGATGCACCCATTTTATTTTTGAGCTATATTGCCTCAGTAGATAAGGCCTCTAGGTTGTCCTCTCTGAGGGCAGATATGACATCCTCCATGATTAGTAATGCTACTCCTATACATCCTTTAATTTCCTCTCTACTTCATCTAAAGCAACAAAACCCTGGACAGTTGAGCAGTCCCTTTCTCTATCGCGTCTCTGTAATGACCAATACATCATCGTCCCATGTACTAATCCAGGCACTACTCTCGTCTGGGTAGAAGTGAGTACTGCAGATGCTGGAGAATACCGGCAACACCTACATTTCCGAGGACTTTTTTTACATGAAAAGAATGGGCTTTTCGTTTGGCCACAATTATAAAAGGGTTCTGTTCATGTCACTTGGTTTCCTTCAGAACGTTTTGAAAATGGGCAAGTGGGAGCAGGGTTCCAACATTGAATGATCAGCCATGACCATATTGAAAGGCTGAGCAAGATAGAATGGTGGAATGGCCTATTTTGCTAATTTTTCTCTGCTGCTTTTTCTTTTAATTAATCGTTACCATCAATTTTGGCCCCTTTTTTCCACATTGCCACATTCCTTGAAACGTCAATTCCTTTTTTAAAGTGTAACACACTGCATGACTTAAAGGGACTACACCAAATTCCGCCTTGGGGACTGTCTATGCTCAAGAGAGGTAAAAACAATGACTGCAGATGCTGGATGCTGCCTGAACTGCTGTGCTCTTCCAGCACCACTAATCCAGAATATTCTCAAGAGAGTCAGCACAGTGACTCGTGACCGTCTAATTAACTGGGAACATTCATCTTTGGAAAAAGAAGTTCTCATGAAGCTCCTTTATGCGTTGACGACAGGTGTGAAAATCTTATTAAATGTTGGATCACAAAATTAGATGCAATTGTTGAAATTGACAGCTGTAGTAATTGAATGTTTTGGCAGTGGTCGTGAAACTGAGCTTCAGATCAGGTGATGGAGTCGGCTGTGAACAGTCAGATACAGCATGCAGAAAATCTGTGAGGAAGGATAGGCACTCAAAAGGGCGAAGGTTCTGTCAGTCTAATGGGTTGAAGTGTGTCTATTTTAATGCGAGAGGTATCAGAAATAAGGATGACGAACTCAAAACATGGACCTGTACTCGGAACTACGATGTTGTGGCCATTACGGAGACTTTGAGACATGGGGCAGGAATTGTTAATGGATTTTCCAGGATTTCGATGCTTCAAAAGGAATGAGAGGTAGGGGGTGGTGTGTAGAAGAGAATGAGGAGTGAAGTTGTTAATTAGGGACGGTATCACAGCTGCAGAAAGGGAGCTCGTCGAGGAGAGTTTTTCCACAGTATCAGTGTGGATGGAAGTCAGAAACAGGAAAGGAGCAGCCACTTTATTGTGAGTGTTCTATAGGCCCTCCAATAGCAACAAAGTCAAAGAGGAGCAGGTTGGGGGGCAAATGAAGGAAATGTGTAGCCGTAACAGCATTGTTGTTG
>NW_025193704.1:0-3988 GCF_004010195.1 Chiloscyllium plagiosum | reverse complement strand
GTACATTCCATCAATGATCAATACATTCCTGCATTCATCAGGGCATTCCCGCAGTGATCAGTTCATTCCCACAGTGATCAGTACATTCCCGCAGTGTTCAGTATATTCACACAGTGAGCAATACATTATCACAGTGATCAGCATATTCCCACATTGAACAGTACATTCCCACTGTGATCAGTATATTCCCACAGTAATCAGTACATTCCCACAGTGATCAGCACATTCCCACAGCGATCAATACATTCCCACAGTGATCAATTCATTTAAACAGTAATTAGTACAGTCCCAATGTGATCAGTACATTCCCCCAGTGATCTATACATTCGCGCAGTGATCAGTACATTCCCGCAGTGATCAATACATTTAAACGTTGATCAGTACATTCCCGGTCTGTCCAGTACAATCCTGCCATGATCAGTACATTCTCACAGTGATCAATACATTCCCGCAGTGATCAGTACATTCCCGGAGTGATCAGTACATTCCCGCAGTGATCAGCACATTCCCACAGTGATCAGAACATGCCCACTGCGATCAATGCATTCCCACAGAGATCATTAAAGTCCCACAGTTATCAGTACATTCCCACAGTGATCAGGACATTCCCACTATGATTAATACATTCCCACAGTGATCAGCACATTCCCCCAGTCATCAATACATTCGCACAGTGATCAGTTCATTCTCACAGTCATCAATAGATTCCAGCAGTGATCTATACATACCCGCAGTGATCAATACATTCCCACAGTGATCAGTAACTTCTCCCAGTGATCAATACTTTCCCGCATTGATCAATACATGCCCACAGTGATCAGTACATTCCCGCAGTGATCAGTACATGCCTGGAGTGATCAGTTCATTCCTGCCTTGATCAGTACATTCTCACAGTGATCAATGCATTCCCGCAGTGATCAGTACATGCCCACAGTGAAAAATACATTCCTGCTGTAATCAGAACATGCCCACTGTGATCAATACATTCCCGCAGTGATCAGTAAAGTCACAGTTATCAGTACATTGCCACAATCATCAGTATATTCACACAGTGATCAATACATTACCGCAGTGATCAGTACATTCCCACAGTGATCAGTACATTCCAGTAGTGTTCAGAACATGCCCACTGTGATCAATGCATTCCCGCAGTGATCATTAAAATCCCACAGTTATCAGTACATTCTCACAGTGTTCAGGACATTCCCACAGTGACCAGTATATTCCCAAAGTGATTAGTAAATTCCCGATGTGATCAGCACATTCGCCCAGTGATCAATACATTCGCACAGTGATCAGTTCATTCCCACAGTGATTAGTACATTCCTGCAGTGAATAGAACTTTCCCACAGTGATCAGTACATTCCCACAGTGAACAGTATATTCCAACAGTGATCAATACATTCCTGCAGTGATCAGTACATTCCCACAGTGATCAGTACATTCCCGCAGTGAATAGAACTTTACCTCAGTGATCAGTACATTCCCGCAGTGATCAGTATGTTCCCACAGTGATCAATACATTCCTGCAGTGATCAGTACATTCCCACAGTGATCAATACATTCCGGCAGTGATCAATACATTCCCACAGTGATCAATACATTCCCACAGTGATCAGTATATTCCCACAGTGATCAGCACATTCCCACGATGAAAAGTACATTCCGGCAGTGATCAATACATTCCGGCAGTGATCAATACATTCCCACAGTGATCAATACATTTCCACAGTGATCAGTACATTCCCGCAGTGATCAGTATGTTCCCACAGTGATCAATACATTCCGGCAGTGATCAGTATATTCCCGCAGAGTTCAGTTCATTCCCACAGTGAATAGGACTTTCCCACAGTGATCAGTACATTCACACAGTGATCAGTACCTTCCCACAGTGATCAGTACATTCCCGCAGTGATCAGTACCTTCCCACAGTGATCAGTACATTCCCATAGTAAATAGAACATTCCCACAGTGATCAGTACATTTCCACAGTGATCAATACATTCCCATAGTAAATAGAACATTCCCACAGTGATCAGTACATGCCCGCAGTGGTCTATACATTGACACAGTGTAGGTCATATTCCCACACTGATCAGTACATTCCCACCGTGATCTGTATATTCCCACAGTAATCAGTACATTCCCACTGTGATCAGTATATGCCCACAGTGATCAATACATTTCCACAGTGATCAGTACATTCCCACAGAGATCAATACATTCCCACAGTGATCAGTACATTCCCACAGAGATCAATACATTCCCACAGTGATCAGTACATTCCCGCAGAGTTCAGTTCATTCCCACAGTGAATAGAACTTTCCCACAGTGATCAGTACCTTCCCACAGTGATCAGTACATTCCCACAGTGATCAGTCCATTCCCACAGTGATCAGTACATTCCCACTGTGATCAATACATTCCCGCAGTGATCAGTAAAGTCCCTCAGTGATCAGTATATTCCCACAGTGATCAGTACCTTCCCACAGTGGTCAGTATATTCCCACAGTGATCAATACATTCCGGCAGTGATCAGTATATTCCCACAGTGATCAGTACATTCCCACAGTGATCAGTACCTTCCCACAGTGATCAGTTCATTCCCATAGTAAATAGAACTTTCCCACAGTGATCAGTATATTCCCACAGTGATCAGTACATTCCCACCGTGATCAGTATATTCCCACAGTAATCAGTACATTCCCACTGTGATCAGTATATTCCCACAGTGATCAATAAATTTCCACAGTGATCAGTACTCCCACAGTGATCAGTACATTCCCGCAGTGATCAATACATTCCCACAGTGATCAATGCATTCCCGCAACGATCAGTATATTCCCACATCGATCAGTACATTCCAACAGTGATCAGGATATTCCCGCAGTGATCAGTACATTCCCGCAGTGATCAATGCATTCCCGCAGTGATCAGTATGCTCCCATAGTGATCATTACATTTACACAGTGATCAGTACATTCCTGAGTGGTCAGTTCATTCCCACAGTGAATAGAACTTTCCCACAGTGATCAGTACATTCCCGCAGTGATCAGAACCTTCCCACAGTGATCAATACATTCCTGCAGTGATCAGTACATTCCCACAGTAATCAATACATTCTTGCAGTGATCAGTATATTCCCACATCGATCAGTACATTCCTACAGTGATCAATACATTCCTGCAGTGATCAGTATGCTCCCATAGTGATCATTACATTTACACAGTGAGCAGTACATTCCTGAGTGGTCAGTACATTCCCACAGTGATCAATACATTTACACAGTGATCAGTACATTCCAACAGTGAACAGAACGTTCCCACAGTGATCAATACATTTATACGGTGATCAGTCCATTCCCACAGTGATCAGTGCATTACCGCATTGATCAATACATTCCCACAGTGATCAATGCATTCCCGCAACGATCAGTATATTCCTACATCGATCAGTACATTCCAACAGTGATCAGGATATTCCCGCAGTGATCAGTACATTCCCGCAGTGATCAATACATTCCCGCAGTGATCAGTACATTCCAACAGTGATTAGTACTATCCCGCAGAGTTCAGTTCATTCCCACAGCAATCAATACATTCCCACATTGATCAGTATATTCCCACAGTGATCAGTACATTCCCACAGTAAATAGAACAATGATGAATACATTTAAACGGTGATCAGTCCATTCCCACATTGATCAGTGCATTCCCGCATTGATCAATAAATTCCCACAGTGATCAGTACATTCCCGCATTGAACATTTAATTCACACAGTGAGAAATACATTACTGCAGTGATCAGTACATTCCCACAGTGATCAGGACATTCCTGAAGTGATGAGAACATGCCCACTGTAATCAATACATTCCCACAGTGATCAGTAAAGTCCCACATCATCAGTACATTCCCACAGTAATCAGTATATTCCCACAGTGATCAATACATTTCTACTGTGATCAATACATTCCCACAGTGATCAATA
>NW_025193703.1:0-3988 GCF_004010195.1 Chiloscyllium plagiosum | reverse complement strand
GTGCTCCCTCAGTACCTCAGAAAGTGCTCCCTCATTACCTCAGAAAGTGCTTCCACAATACCTCAGATAGTTCTCCCTCAGTACCTCATATACATCTCCCTCAGTATCTCAGAAAGTGCTCTCTAAATACGTCTGAAATTGCTCCCTCAATACCTCAGAAGTGCTTCCTCTGTCCCTCAGATATTTCTCCCTCAGTACTTCAGAAATTGCTCCCTCAATACCCCAGAAAGTGCTCGCTCAGTACCTCAGAAAGTGCTGCCTCAGTAACTCAGAAAGTGCTCCCTCAATACCCCAGAAAGAGCTCGCTCAGTACCTCAGAAAGTGCTTCCTCAGTACCTCAGACAGTGCTCCTCAAGTACCTCAGAAAGTGTTCCCTCCATACCTCAGATAGTTCTCCCTCAGTACCTCAGATAGTGCACCCTCAATTCCTCAGAATCAGATAGTTCTCCCTCTTTACCTCAGATAGTGCTCCCTCAATACCTCAGAAAGTGCTCCCACAATCGTTCAGATATTTCTCTTGCAGTACCTCAGATAATGCTCCCTTAATTCCTCAGATAGTGCTCAGTCAATACCTCAGAAAGCGCTCCCTTAATACCTCAGATAGTGCTCCCTCAATGCCTCACAAAGTGATCCCTCAGTATCTCAGAAAATGCTCCCTCAATGCCTCCGAAGGTGCCCCTACAATACCTCAGAAAGTTCTCCCTCAATAACTCAGATATTTCTCACTCCATATCTCAGAATGTGCTCCCTCAATAACTCAGATAGTTCTTCCTCAGTACGTCAGAAAGTTCTCCCTCAATATCTCAGAAAGCGCTCCCTCAGTATATTAGAAATTGCTCTTTCAGTACCTCAGAAAGTGCTCCCTCAGTACCTCAGAAAGTGCTCCCTCAGTCCCTCAGAAAGTGCTCCCTCAGTACCTCAGAAAGTTCTCCCACAGTTCCTCAGAAAGTGCTCCCTCAATAACTCAGATAGTTCTTCCTCAGTACATCAGAAAGTTCCCCCTCAATATCTCAGAAAGTGCTCCCTCAGTACCTCAGAAAGGGCTCCCTCAATATCTAAGAAAGTGCTCCCTCAGTACCTCCGATAGTGCTCCCTCAATACCTCAGATATTTCTTCCTCAGTATGTCACAAAGTGATCCCTCAGTACCACAGACATTGCTGCCTCAATACCTAAGAATGTGCTCCCTCAATATCTCTGAACGTGCTCCCTCAGTATCTCGGATAGTTCTCCCTCAGTACCTCTGATAGTTATTCCTCAGTACGTCAGAAAGTGCTCCCTCAGTACGTTAGGAACAGGTCCATCAGGACCTCAGGCAGTGCTCCGTCAGTACCTCAGAAAGTGCTCCCTCAATACCTGAGATACTTCTTCCCCAGTACGTGAGAAAGTTCTCCCTCAATATCTCAGAAAATGCCCCCTCAATACCTCAGAAAATGCTCCCTCAGTACCTCAGAAAGTGCTCCCTCAGTACCTGAGATACTTTTTCCTCAGTACGTCAGAAATTTCTCACTCAATATCTCCGAAAGTTCTCCCTCAGTGCCTCAGAAAGTGCTCCCTCAGTCTTTCAGAAAGTGCTCCCTCAGTCCCTCAGAAAGTGCTCCCTCAATCCCTCAGAAAGTGCTGCCTCAATACCTCAGACATTGCTGCCTCAATACCTCAGAAAGTGCTCCCTCAGTACCTCCAGAAGTGCTCCCTCAGTACCTCGGAAAGTGCTCTCAGTCCCTCAGAAAATGGTCCCTCAGTGCCTCAGAAAGTGCTCCCTCAGTACCTCAGAAAGTGCTGCCTCAGTACCTCCGAACGTGCTCCCTCAGTATCTCCAGAAGTGCTCCCTCAGCACCTCAGAAAGTGCTCTCAGTCCCTCAGAAAATGCTCCCTCAGTCCTTCAGAAAGTGCTCCGTCAGTACCTCAGAAAATGCTCCCTCATTACCTGAGATACGTCTTCCCCAGTACGTCAGAAAGGTCTCCCTCAATATCTCAGAAAGTGCTCCATCAATCCCTCAGAAAGTGCTCCCTCAGTCCCTCAGAAAGTGCTCCCTCAGTACCTCAGAAAGTGCACCCTCAGTACCTCAGAAATTGCGCCCACAATACCTCATAAATTTCTCTCCCAGTACCTCAGAAAGTGTTCCCTCAGTACCTCAGGCAATGCTCCCTCAATATCTCAGAATGTGCTCTCTCAATATCTCAGAAAGTGCTCCCTCAATATCTCAGAAAGTGCTCCCTCAATATCTCAGAAAGTGCTCCCTCAGTATCTCAGAAAGTGTTCCCTCAAAATTTCAGGAAGTGTTCCCTCAGTACCTCAGAAAGTGCTCTCCTAGTACCTCAGAAAGTGCTCGCTCAGTACCTCAGATAGTTCTCCCTCCATATCTCACAAAGTGCTCCCACAGTTCCTCAGAAAGTGCTCCTCCAATACCTCAGAAAGTGATCTCTCGATACCACAGATAGTTCTCCTTCAGTACCTCAGAAAGTGCTCACTCAATATCTCAGAAAGTGCTTCCTCATTACCTCAGACAGTGTTCCTCCAATATCTCAGAAAGTGCTCTCTCAGTGCCTCAGACAATGTTCCCTCATTTCCTCAGAAAGTATTCCCTCATGTATCTCAGAACCTGCTCCCTCAGTACCTCAGACAGTGCTCCCTCAATATCTCAGAAAGTGCTCGCTCAGTATCTCAGAATATGTCCCCTCAGTACCTCAGAAAGAGCTCCCTCAACGCCTCTGAAAGTGCTCCCTCAATGCCTCAGAAATTGCTCCCTCAGTACCTCAGACAGTTCTCCCTCCATACCTCAGAAAGTGTTCCCTCACTTCCTCAGAAAGTGCTCCCTCAATCTCTCAGAAAGTGCTCCCTCAATACCTCAGAAAGTGCTCCCTCTGTACCTCAGATAGTGCACCCTCCATACCTCAGAAAGTGTTCCCTCACTTCCTCAGAAAGTGTTCCCTCAGTACCTCAGAAAGTGCTCTCAGTCCCTCAGGAAGTGCTCCCTCAGTACCTCAGAAAGTGCTCCCTCAATACCTCAGAAAGTGCTCCCTCAGTACCTCAGAATGTGCTCCCACATTACCTCAGAAAGTGCTCCCTCAATACCTCAGATAGTTCTTCCTCAGTTCGTCAGAAAGTTTTCCCTCAATATCTCAGAAAGTGCTCCTCAATACCTCAGATCGTGCTTCCTCAGTATGTCAGAAAGTGCAACTCAGTACCTCAGAAATTGCTCACTCAATATCTAAGAAAGTGCTCCCTCAGTACCTCCGATTGTACTCCCTCAATACCTCAGATAGTACTTCCTCAGTATGTCAGAAAGTGCACCCTCAGTACCTCAGAAAGTGCTCACTCAATATCTAAGAAAGCGCTCCCGCAATATCACTGTACGTGCTCCCTCAGTACCTCGGATAGTTATCCCTCAGTACCTCTGACAGTGCTTCCTCAGGACGTCAGAAAGTGCTCTCTCAGTACGTTAGAAACTGCTCCATCAGTACCTCAGACAGTGTTCCCTCAATACCTCAGAAAGTGCTCCCTCAATACATCAAACAGTGCTCCCTCAATACCTCAGAAAGTGCTCCCTCAATACCTCAGAACGTGCTCCGTCAGTACCTCAGAAAGTGCTCCCTCAGTACCTCAGAAAGTGCTCCCTCAATATCTCAGAAAGTGGTCACTCAGTACCTCAGATATTCCTCACTCTATACCTAGGATGGTTCTCCCTCAATATCTCATGTAGTTCTGCCTCGGTACCTCATATAGTGCTCCCTCAATACCTCAGAAAGTGCTCCCTCAATATTTCAGATAATTCTCCCTCACTACCTCAAATAGTGCTCCCTCAATACCTCTGAAAGTGATCCCTCAATACATTAGATAGTTCTCCCTCAGTACCTCAGATAGTGCTCCCTCAATGCCTCTGAAGGTGACCCCACAATACCTCAGATAGGTCTCCCTAAATACTTCAGATAGTGCTCTCTCAATACTTCAGATAGTGCTCCTTCAGTACCTCATATAGTTCTCTGTCA
>NW_025193702.1:0-3988 GCF_004010195.1 Chiloscyllium plagiosum | reverse complement strand
GCTGCGCTTCTCCAGCAACACATTTCCATCTCTCACCTTCAGGGAGGCAATGGACGAAGAACACTAACCTTCAGCACCACCTCCACCAGCCCCCCCACCGTCAAACCTCAAAGGAGGCAAACACCCCACCACCTAATGGTGAGGATATCCATGTGACTATTCTGCTGCAGTAAACCTCGCTTCCTGTCCTCAGTCTGTCTGCCTCAGATAACCCTCTCCTTCCCTCGAACAGCTGTATTTAGAGAAATAGGAGCTCCTCAGGCAAGACAGCTTCTGAAGTCAAGCTGCTCAGTGATATTCTTACCCAGCTCAGGAAGAGGTAGGATGTGAACCTGGACCTCCTGGCTTAGAGCTAGGGACATTACCACTGTTCCACCAACACCTTGGTGACAATCTCATATTTTCTAGTCAAGCTTACTAGATTGGGTTGGGATATCTGGTCGGCATGGACGGGTTGGACCGAAGGGTCTGTTTCCGTGCTGTACATCTCTATGACTCTGTAATACACCTTGAAGCAATAAACTCTTAAACTGAGGGCTGGTATAATTACAGCATTGTAGAGCCATCTGGACGGGTTTGTGAACAGGAAGGGCTTAGAGGGATATGGGCGAAGTGCTAGCAATTGGGACTAGGTCAGATTGGGATGTCTGGTCAGCACAGACGAGTTGGATCAAAAGGTCTGTTTCTGACTCTAAACTTCTAGCTCAAAGGTAGAGACACTATCACTGCACCAGCAGAGACGTTCCTTGGAGTGGTGTCCCAGAACACAACTATCTTCAGCTGCTTAATCAATGACTACCACAGTCACCATCTCAAGGGCAATTAGGGATTGGAATAAATGTGGTCTTAACCTGAAATACCTACACTGCATAAACAAAAAAAATCCCCTTGAGAAGGTGGGGGTGAGCTGCCTTCTTGAACCTCTGCAGTCCATGTGCTGTAGGTTGACCCACAATGCACTTATGGAGGGAATTCCAGGATTATGACCCAGTGACACTGAAGGAATGGTGATATAAGGTCATGGGTTTGGAAGGTGCTGCCTGAGGGTCTTTGGTGAGTTTCTCCAGTGCGTCATGTAAATGGTACACACTGCTGTTACTAAGCATCAGTGGTGAAGGGAGTGGGTGTTGGTGGATGTGGTGCAAATCAAGCGGCAGCTTTATCCTGGACTTGTGACAAGCCTCTTGAGTGTTGTTGGAGCTGCACACATCCAGACAAGTGCGGAGTATTCCATCACACTCCTGACTTGTGCCTTGTAGATGGTGGGCAGGTTTTGGGGAGTCAGGAGGTAAATTACTCGCTGCAGGATTCCCAGCCTGTGACCTGCTCTTGTAGTCACTGTGTTTATGTAGTGAGTCCAGTTGTGGTCAATGGTAACCCCCAGGATGTTGTTAGTTGGGGATTCAGTGATGGTAACACCATTGAATATCAAGGAGCAATTGTTAGATTCTCTCTCGTTAGAGACGGTCATTGTCTGGTATTTGTATGGCACAATGTTTCTTGCCATTTGTCAGCCCAAGCCTGGATATTGTCCAGATCTTGTTGCATTTGAACATGGACTGCTTCAGTATCTGAGGAGTTGGGAATGATGCTGAACACTGTGCTGTCATCGGTGAACATCCCCACATCTGACCTTATGATGGAGGGAAGGTCATTGATGAAGCAGCTGAAGATGGTTGGGCCGAGGACACTCTCCTGAGGAACTCCTGCAGGGATGTCCGGGAGCTGAGATGAGTGACCTCCAACCAGTAGAGAGTTTGCCCCCTGATACGGAACCCAAACTGGGCGTCACTGAGCAGGTTATTGCTGAGCAGGACAATTTTTAGGGGAGATGAGGAGAAGTTATTTCTCCTTGTGTGGGAGAATCTAGGACCAGAGGTGCATCATCTCAGAATAAGGTGCCACACATTTCAGATGGAGATGAGGAGGAATTCCTTCTCTCTGAGGGGAGTGATTCTGTGGAATTCTTTCCCACAGAGGGCTGTTGAGGCTGGGGCATTCAGAACATTCAAGGCTGGGAGAGACAGGTTTTAATCTGGAAGGGAATCAAAGGTTCTGCAGAAAAGTGGAGTTGAGGAATTATGCAGAAAAGTGATGTTGAGGATTACCAAATCATTCATGATTCTACTGAGTGATGGAGGAGACCCGATGGGCTGAATGGCCTATGGTCTTATGTGGAATTTGATGACATTGTCAACTATGCCTCCCACCATTTCTTTACTGATTGAGAGTAAATGGATTGGGCAGTAATTGGCCGGGTTGGAATTGTCCTGCTTTTTGTGTACAGGACATCCCTGGTCAATTGTCCACATTGTCGGGTAGGTGCCAGTGTTGTAACTGTACTGGAACAGCTTGGCGAGGGGAGCGGCAAGGTCTGGAACACAGGTCTTCAGTACTATGGCTGGAATGTTGTCAGGGCCCCGCAGTCTTTGCAGTATCCAGTGACTCCAACTGTTTTTATATATCATGTGGAGTGAATGGAATTGGCTGGAGACTGGTATCTGTGACGCTAGGGATCACTGGAGAAGATTGGATCATCCACTCAGCACTTCTGACTGAAGATTGTTGCAAATATATCAGCCCTATCTTTTGCCCTGATGTGCTGGGCTCCTCCATCATTGAGGATGGGGATATTTGTGAAGCCGCCTCCTCCATTGGGTTGTTTAATCACGCACCACCATTCACAACTGGATGTGGCGGGACTGCAGAGCTTAGATCTGATCCATTGGTTGTGGGATCACTTAGCTCTGTCTATCACTTACTGTTTATCCTGTTGGGTATGCAAGTAGTCCTGATTGGTGGTTTCCCCAGGTTGACACCTCATCTTCAGGTATACCTGGTGCTGCTCCTGGCATGCCCTCCTGCACTCTCCACTGAACCAGAGTTGATCCCCTGCCTTGATGGTAATGGTTGAGTGGGGGATGTGCCTGGCCATGAGGTTACAGATTGTGCTGGAGTACAATTCTGCTGCTGGTGATGGCCCACAGTGCCTCATGGATGCCTAGTCTTGAGCTGCTGGATTGCTTTGAAATTTGTCCCATTAAACACAGGTATTAGTGCCAAACAACATGATGGGAAATAAATAGTTGCCTTCCCAGCAATATGAACATCCCTGGACATTGCAGCACTCCCTCAGCACTGACCCTCCGACAGTGTGGCACTCCCTCAGCATTGACCATCCGACAGTGCGGCACTCCCTCAGGACTGACCCTCTGACAGCGCGACACTCCCACAGAACTGACCCTCCAACAGTCTGGCACTCCCTCAGCATTGACCCACTGACAGTGCGGTACTCCCTCCACACTGATCCTCTGACAGTGCGGCACTCCCTCGGCACAGCTCAGGAAATGTACCCGGATGATGGTGAAGTGATGCATTTTGGAAGGTCGAACTCGAATGCTGAATATAGGATTAAAGACAGGATTCTTGGCAGTGTGGAGGAACAGAGGGATCTTGGTGAGCAAGTGCATAGATCCGTCAAAGTTGCCCCAAGTGGATAGGATTGTTAAGAAAGCATATGGTGGTTTGGCTTTCATTAACAGGGAGATCGAGTTTAAGAGCCGCGAGGTTTTGCTACAGCTCTACAAGACCCTGGTAAGACCACACTTGGAATATTGTGTCCAGTTCTGGTCACCCTACTATAGGAAAGATACAGAGGCTTTGGAGAGGGTGCAAAGAAGGTTTACCAGGATGCTGCCTGGACTGGAGGACTTGCCTTATGATGAGAGGTTGAATAAGCTTGGACTTTTTTCTCTGGAGAGAAGGAGGAAGAGAGGAGACCTGATCGAGGTATACAAGGTAATGAGAGGCATAGGTAGAGTCAATAGCCAGAGACTTTTCCCCAGGGCAGGATCGACTGGCATGAGGAGTCATGTTTGAAGATATTAGGAGGAAGATATAAAGGAGATGTCAGAGGTAGGTTCTTTCCGCAGAGAGTTGTGAATGCATGGAATATGTTACCAGCGGTGGTGGTGGAAGCAGAGTCATT
>NW_025193701.1:0-3988 GCF_004010195.1 Chiloscyllium plagiosum | reverse complement strand
ATGTCATTCAATGTGACGATTCAGCTGAAGACATCTTCCCTTCGATCCAACCCTGTATGATCTCCGTGGATTCAAAATTTATTGTGACAGTTTAATGGAACAATAGAGAAATAGGAGATATCGTTTGTACAGTTGCAGATGACACCAGTATTGGAGTGTAGTGGACAGCAAGGAAGGTTACCTCAGAGTACAACGGGATCTTGATCAGGTGGGCCAATGGACTGAGGAGGAGCAGATGGAGATTAATTTAGATAAACGTGAGGTGCTGCATTTTGGAAAGGCAAATAAAGGCAGGAATTGTACACTTAATGGCAAGGACCTGGGGAAGTTTGCTGCACACGGACTCCTTGGTTCATCATTCCCTGTGATTGGAGCCCCAGGTCAGAGAATGTAGTGACGAAGGTGTATGGTATGCTTGCCTTTATAGGTCAGAACAGAGAGGACTGGATTTGGAAGGTCATGTTACACATGTACAGGACATTGGTTAGACCACTTTGGGATTAGTGCATGCAATTCTGTTCTCCCTGCTATTGGCACTTTGTTGTGAAACATGAAGAATTCAGAAAAGATTAATAAAGGCGTTGTTGGGGTTGGAGCACTTGAGAGGCTGAATAGGCTGAGGCTGTTTCTCCTGGAGCATCGGAGGCTGAAGGATGACCTCACAGAGGTTTATGAAATCATGAGGGGCATGGATAGGGTAAATAGACAGTACTGATGAGCTTGTACACTGCAATCTCTTTTCATTTGGTCATGCTCTGAGCTATAATTCCACATTTCTCCGTCTGACAGCATTGTACAATTGTTAGATTTTAGTAACAAGTAGATTTTCAAAGTTTAATTCGAGAATTTAAGAATAATGAGTAATCTTATCTTGCTATTTGACTGTGTTGAAATGAATGGGAAGTGTGAGTACACTGAGCTAGATCCGAGGCGAGATTGAAAATAAAATGAGACATTCATTGATTCTTGAGCAAAACAGTTTTTTGTTCAAAAATGCAAGCAGCACAAGAATTAAATGTGTCCTTCCATTAGTTTCCTTGAAGAGATATGTGTTTTTAATTTGTGTAATTTTTATCACAATTAAGGTTTACACAGAAATAAGAAGAAAATAAATTGGTGAGTAAAATTGGTAAGATAGAAATGTAATCCTAGATATACCCCAGTTGCATTTATAGCAAACGGTTTTGAATACTTGTTCGAAATAAACAAATAAATAAGTTTAATAGGGATGAATTTATAATATTTGCAGCTTTTACTGTACTATGTCAGAATTACACCTTTGTCGTGATGATTGTGCTGGAAAATCCAGAGAAAACTTTCAAATATTGAGGACTATCAGCATCTAGATATATGTGACTGTGAGCACACTCAGCCATTAGTGTAAAAGAGTGATTATTGGAGTGAGCAATTTGTATTGTATGAATTGCAAGGCAACAACTATCGCATTTATTGGACGGGATGATAAGCAGATGTTTGCTGTGGTTATTCATCCCAAGAACAATAGGGTATTTACAGAGAGTATTCCACTGAGCAGTAATGAGATGACCTTGAAGTACACTTTGTGGGTTTATGGGTAGCGTTTGTGACTAGTTTGATTTCAGTAACATTCAGTTATTTTACATGATTCAGGAAACGATTAATAACACTGGGGTATTTTTCATGATATAGGAACTGATTAATAGTCAGGTGAGAAAGATCTTATTTAAAGTCAACACATTTTAGAAATTGACTAGAATTGTTTGGTGAAACACAGGTAAACCATCAAGCAATAAAGGCAAAATTCCGGTAATTCTTTATTTAAAATTAATTAGAAATTGTGATTCACCAAAGGACATAACAATATTTAAATCAATTACAATATTTCTTGACAAATATCAGTAAACAGCTGACTAATGAATAATAGGAAATGGTATTTATTTCTTTTATTGAAGAAGAAATTGAATTTCTTTTCATTTTTATAGTATTGCTTGGACTTTTTCATCCCTCAGACTGCAACATTCTCAAGTGACAAATATCAGTAAACAGCTGACTAATGAATAATAGGAAATGGTATTTATTTCTTTTATTGAAGAAGAAATTGAATTTCTTTTCATCTTAATGACTTTTTCATCCCTCAGACTGCAACATTCTCAAATATTTGCCAGGAATTTAGAACCAGCAGAATTAGATTCAATTCGACCCAAAGAAAATAAGTAACAGATAAGCTGATTATTGGAATGAAAAACACATCGAGGAACATCAATGCTGGATTGAAATTAATTCAAACTGTTCTGAGTTATTTTTTACTCAACATTCAGAGGGCTCTAACATACCTCGGTAGAAGGTGAGAATTGAACCCCATCCCTCCTGGTCTAGTAGTAGAGACACTACCAGAGCTTCACAAGGGCCCTTCTTAATGTTCCCGCCCAGGAAGGACAGGACTATAATCACATGCTTACTGTGGTTACTCAAATGGAAACTAATCTGATGTTTATTATGACAATGGAACTGGATTTAATGAGGTAGTTCCTGTGTGTAATGGGTTGAAAATGAAACAGGAATTTTCAATAATGTTGGAATGAAGCAAGAATCATCTTAATTAAATAGGAATCTCATGGTAATTCATGGAAAGACAAATTAACATAATAGTGTCATTGTGGTGCTGGAAAAGCACAGCAGGTCAGGCAGCATCCGAGGAGTAGAAGAATCAACGTTTCGAGTGTAAACCGTACATCAGGTTTCCTGTTGAAGGGCTGATGCCCGAAACATGGATTCTCCTGCTCCTCGGATGCTGCCTGACCTGCTGCGCTTTTCCAGCACCACACTCTCAACTCCATTTTCCAGCATCTGCAGTCCGCACTTTCTCCCTCCACAATCATGTGAGTATTGTACATTGATAAATTAAAATAAATGAAATAATTCCATCTGTTCAAAGGAGTTTGTCATATGATGAAATGAAAATTAAAAGGATGTGGCAGCACACATGAAATGGAATGAAAAAGAATTAGTCATTCAATGTGACTATTCAGCTGAAGACAACTTCCCTTCTTTGCAAGCGTGTATCATTTCCATGAATTCAAAATTTATTGAGATTGTTTAATGAAACGACAGAAAAATAGGAGACATATTTAATAAGCTTACAGATGACACCAAAATTGGAGAAGTAGCGGACAACAGTGAAAATTACCTCAGAGTACAACAGGATCTTGATCAGATGGGACAATGGCTGTGGAGTGGCAGATGGAGCTTAATTTAGATAAAAGTGAGGTGCTGCAATTTGGAAAGGCAAATCAGGGCAGGACTTATAGACTAAATGGTAAGGTCCTGGGGAATGTTGCTGAACAGAGACCTTGGAGTGCTGGTTCATTGTTCCCGGTAAGTGGAGCTTCAGGCTGACAGGATGTTGAAGAAAGTGTTTGGTATACTTGCCTTTATTTTTCAGTGCATTGAGTCTCGTTGTTGGAAGGTCATGTTGAAGCTGTACAGGATGTTGATAAAGCCGCTTTTGGATTACTGCATACAATTCTGTTCTCCTTGCTGTGGGCAGCTTGTAGTGAAAATTGAAGGAGTTCATAAACAATTGGGAAAGATGTTGCCAGAGTTGGAGAGTTTGAGCTATAGGGAGAGGCTGAATAGGCTATGACTGTTTTCCGAGGAGTGTCTGAGGCTAAGGGTTGACAAGAGAGACATTCATAAAATCATGAGGGCCATGGAGAAGTGAAATGAACAATGATTGTGTGTTTGCAAACTGCAATATATTTCCATTTGTTCACTTACTGAGCCACAATTCGACACGTATAGTCCTTATTGATTGAACAATGATTAGATTTTAGAAACAAGTGGATTTTCAAAGTTCTGTTCAAAAACGTAAGAATAACGAGAAATTTGATGTTGCTATTTGACTGAGCATTGTGTCAAAATGAGCAGAAATTATTGCAATGAAATGTATGTAATTAGAGTTCTATGATGTTTATACGGCTGACATAACTGCAAGTATTCAAATGACCAA
>NW_025193700.1:0-3988 GCF_004010195.1 Chiloscyllium plagiosum | reverse complement strand
TATTAGGCATGACTAATAAGTCCGCTCATCACTCTCTTGTCAAGAGGAAGACAAAGACTTACGTTTCAATGAGATGTGAATGCTAAATTCGGGCACTTGTGATTTACAAATTAGTTAAGAAAGAACTAAAGAAAGAGGCAAAAAGAGCCAGGAGGAGACATGAGAAGTTGTTGGCGGATTTAATCAAGGAAAACCCTAAAGCTTTCTCTCAGTATTCGAGGAATAAATGAATGACGGGAATAAGACTTGGGCCAATCAAGAACAGTGGTGGGAAGTTCTGTGTGGAGTCCAAGGAGACAGGGGAAGCGCTAAATGAATATTTTCTGTCAGTATTCACACCAGACAAAGATAATGTTATCGAGGAGAATACTGAGACAGAGTCTACGAGACAGAATAAATTATGGTTCACAAGGAGGACATGTTAGCAATCCTAGCAAATGTAAAAAATTTTAAGTCCACTCGGCCGGATGGGATTTATCCGAGGAATCATTGGGAAGACAGGAACGAGATTGACTTCAATCTTTATGTCATCATTTTCCACAGGAAAAATGCCAGAAAATTGGAGACTAGAAAATGTTCTTCCCCTGTTGAAGGAGGGGAGTAGAGACAACCCTGGGAATGAGAGACCAGTGAGCCTGACTTCGGTTGTGGTTAATTTGTTGGAAAAGGTTCTAAGAGAGAGGATCTCTCAAGGATCTGTTTTACGTCTGCTGCTGCTTGTCGTTTTATATACGTTATGCATGACGGCCAGGAAGGGTGGGTTGATAAATATGCTAATGACACTAACTTTGGAAGAGATGTGGAGAGTGCAAAAGGATGTTGTTGGTTTAAGATACTATCAGGTCTGCTGCCGAGTTGGTCTGAGAGTTGGCAAATGGATTTTAATGTGGAAATGTGTCAGGTGTTCAACGTTAGAAGGAGCGACTGCAATTCAGAGTTCTCGGCTTAATTGTGAGATTCTTTGTAGTGTAGATGAGGAGAGAGATCATGGTGATCATGTACATAGATCCGGGAAAGTTGACACACATGCCGATGCAGTTGTTAAGCAGGCATATGGTTTGCTGCTTTTATGAGCAGAGGAATTGAGATTCGGAACCATGAGGTCATGCACTGCAGTTGTACACGACCATTTTGCAGCCGCATGTGAATTATTGTGGACAGTTCTGGGCACCTCATTATAGGAAATATGTAGAAGCTTTCGAAAGAATTCAGAGGAGATGTCCAAGGATGTTGCCTGGTATGGAGCGAAGGTCTTACGAGGAAAGATTGAGGGACTTGAGGCTGTTTTCGTTGGTGCGAAGAATTGAGGTGGACTTGGTGGAGACTTACAAGATGATCAGAGGGTTTAATCAGGTGGATAGCGAGTGCCTTTTTTCTCGGGCAGTGTTGGCTTGCACGAGGGAGCATTGCTTTAAATTGAAGGTTGACAGATACAGGACAGATGTCCGAGTTAGTTTCTCAGATAATAGTAGAGGTGTGGAATGCACTGCATGCAACAGTATCAGGCTCGCCAGATTTAAGGGCATTTAAATTTTCGATGCGTTTTCATATGGACAAAAATTGAATATTGGAGGTTAGATGGTCTTCAGATGAGATTCACAAGTCGGCACAACATTGACGGCCGACAGGCCTGTCCTGTTCTGTGTTCAACGTTTTGTGGCACTAAAAAAAAAATGTATGGTGGACGTTGAGGAAGATTGTCAGAAATGGAAGCAGCACTTTGATATCTTGGGAAGTGGGTCGAGAAATGGCAAATGAGGTTTAGTATCGATAGGTGTGTGATCTTGCATTTCGGAAAGTCAAATCAAGGTCTGTGTTTCATGTTGAATCGTCAGGCCTTAAGGAGCGGATTGCTAAAGGGGGACATTGGATTTCAAGTGCACGGTTCTCTGAAAGTGGAGTCACAGGTAGCCAAGGCAGTGCAGCGGGCTTTGGAACACTCGCCTTCTGCAGTCAGGGCATTGGTATTGAAATTGGGAAGTCATGTTTTACGGGACATTGGTGAGGACGCACTTGTAGTATTGCGTTCGGTTTTGGTCACTTTTCTATAGGAAGAATGGTATTAATCTGGAAAGAGTGCAGCAAAATTTTACAAGGATGCTGCCAAGTTACAATGGTCAGTGTTATCGGTAGAGGTTGGACAAGCTGGGCGTTATTTTTCATTCGAGCTTACGAGACTGAGTGGGTGTCTAATAGATCATGAGAGGCATGATTGGCGTGAATGCAAACAGTCATTTTCTCTGGGTTTGAGAATAGAGAAAGGAATGTTCAAATTTGATGTTGGAAGGGAAAGAATAAAAACGAAGTGAAGTAAACCTTTCTTACACATGGGATTGTTTGCATATGGAATGAGCTGGCAGTGGGTTCATGGAAACAGCTACATATACAAATTTACACACCACATGCAAATAGGGACAGAGAGGCTTACATATCAACATATGCAACAACACATGATACTTAAGGAGTCATAAACACAAACACACACATACACACACACAGACATAGCCAGGTCGTGCACAAATGATTTGCAGATTCAGAATACCGTCGAAAAATGTGACTTTATTGTGGTTACTTGGTATCAAAAGTAGGAAGACAAATTACATTTTTAATGGCTGTAAATTTGGAGAAGAGTTGGTTCAACAACAGTGTTGTATCTGTGTTTTCAAGAGGAGATTCGTATGTTCTGTGTGGTGTTTGTGTGTTCGGTATGTAGTCCATGAGTTAACTTTTGGGTCCATGCATTCAGGGTGAGATCAATGTGTTCAATGCTCGCACACAGGGAAATTACCTCCTGAAACCCATATATTCCCCATCAATGCTCCCTAACCTTCCCGAATCTGTCGGTCTCAAAGGGGTGGAAGGCCGAATCCGCATCTGTCTCACCATGGCTCTACCACAAAACGCATGTGAACTTATACACAGGCGAGTGAACAATGCAGTTTAAATGTATCCTGGAAACTTGTGGCCGGGGAATAGCGAGTGGGTATTGGCGTAGGTTAGAGTTCATGGGAACTACACCTTCACACAAAAGTCTAAATTGGGTATGGCCACTGTTGGACGTTGGGAAACTGTCCTGTTGGAAAACCTCTCCCCATCACGGAGCTCGCACCTCCCCATCACGGAGCTCGCATATGTTGATGTAGCAGTTTGTGGCCCGGGTTTGGCGTGGATGGCAAAAGGGTATGCTGCAGTTCCAACAGTGACATCTGTTTACTAACAGGCCAGACGCCTTCGGAATATTTTAAGAAGGTATTCCTGGGCGTGACTTTTGTTTTAGGCAGATGTTTTATGAAGATTCCAGCAGTGCTGTAGCAGATCAAACCACTTGGCCTGATCCACAGCAAAACTTATTTAAACACTACGGTTGAAACATGACGAAACAAAAAGAGAATTTAAAATAACTTCACGTATTTAGAAAAGCAAACGGCTCTGACACAACTTAACGCAGGAGCTATTCCAATTTCCGCATTCTCCCATAAACACACCATTTAACAACAGATAATTCAATCTCAGGTTCATTCAGGCAGGAGATATTTCCGAGAGGAATGTGACAATAAACAGCTTTTGAAGTACGGAAACTCTTTTCCTTGTAGCTGCTTCCCTGTTACCAGTGATTTTCACACAACCTGCCAATACTAATGCAAACGAAAAACAAAACATCATGAATTGGAAGAACTGGCCTCTCTCCTCCTATTATTGAAGGTAGCCATCCACAGGCATATCAGAACACCAATCTTTACCAACCCTTTTCAACATAACCAAGGACAATGTTACCTTGTTAAAGTGGCAGCATTCTCAGCAAAGCAGCATCATTCCTGAACATGATAAAGGGAAAACGCATTGCTGACACTGTCCATCAGCTCAACTCCCCCACCCTCAGTCGCTCTGACAGAGGCTTTCATGAAATTAATTACCTCTCAGGTTATCCTTTCATGCCTTCACCACTTATGCTCAATCATAATCTTCCAAGTTGACCCCCATCTCACTC